>NW_027456849.1:85000-100000 GCF_040206685.1 Ascaphus truei
AACGCTGGATTGCTTTCAGACGCTCGGAGAGGCGGATACAGTCGTGGATTGCAGGCACTGATTTATCTGGTAAGTACCGCAAACATGCTTGAACAAGGGCCGTAGACATTTTATTTGATGGTTTAGATTATCATTGTCTGTGGTTGTTAGTTATTGGTATTAGAGTTTTTTGATGTTGTTACGAATCAAATACATTTTGAAGTAGTAATCCCCTCCGAACTGGGCATTCCTGGCCAATAATGCCCTGGCTGTAAGAGTTGAAGGGCCCAAGCAAAGCCCCCACCTCTATACACACTAACACTGCAGGGGCATCAGAGTGTCTTGTTGTCATGGCAACGGGGGGTGTCACGTGATGTCATTTGTTTAATAAATTATTTTTTAAGGTGTCCTGGTTTTTCATTTTCGAAATCTGGTCACCCTATGTATTTATGCTGCATTCAGTGTTGTAATGTGCTGTAATTGGGTTACATGGCGTACATAGTGTATATACCGCATTCAGGGTAAGTGCTGTATGTGGATTATAAAGTGTATTTATGCTGCATTCAGGGTTATAAAGTCGTTTATAGAGTATATACTGCATTCACGGTTACGTGCGGCATGTGGAGTATAAGGTGTATATATGCTGCATTCAGTGTTATAATGTGCTTTAAGTGGGTTACATGGCGGGTATAGTGGATATACTGCATTCAAGGTTACGCGCCGTATTGGATTATAACGGGTATATATGCTACAGTCAGTGTTATAATGTGCGGTATTTGGGTTACAGGGGTGTATACGGTACCGCAGTGGTGGTGGCGTGCTGTATTTGGATTATATGGTATACACTGCAATCATGGTTACGTGCTGGGTTCTGAATATAATGTTTATAGACCACATGCGCGGTTACATGACGGGTTTGGATTATATGGTGTATATGCTGCATGCTTGGCTTCGGGCCATTGCGTGGAGCATATGGTGTGTGTATATACTGCCTTTGGGGGTCATGTGCTGTATTGGTCCAGCGTTACATGCTACATTCAGGACGACGTGGGGTATACGGTGCGTTATGCTGCAGGCAGAGGTATAACGCGTGTAGGGGTTAATCTCACTTCCTGTTCAGCGCAGGCCATGGTAGGGCATGGGTAATCCCTCTTCCTGTTCAGCACTTGGCTCCCTCTATCGTATGGGTAATCCCTCTTCCTGTTCAGCACTTGGCTCCCTCTATCATATGGGTAATCCCTCTTCCTGTTCAGCACTTGGCTCCCGCTATTGTATGGGTAATCCCAGTTCCTGTTTAATATACGGCCCTGCGGTTGTATGGGTAATCCCAGTTCCTGTTTAACACACGGCCCTGCTATTGTATGGGTAACCCCACTTCCTGTTCAGCACATGGCCCTGCTATGGACGGGTAACCCCCCACTCCCTGTTCAGCACAGGGCCGCATGCCTCTGGTTTGGTGTGGGTAATCCCACTTCCTGTTCAGCGCATGGCCAGGGATGGTGCGGGTAATCCCACTCCCTGACTGGGCACGATCAGGAAAATATGCTGGTATAGCAAATATGCATGCGGGAAGGGGGTAAAGGGGCGGTTGCAAATAGCAGGCCTAACGCCCCTTCTTCGGTTAGCAGAAGGTCCCATGTATCGATGATAACATATCAATTCATGTTTCTTTCAGTCAGTTTCGGTACCTCGTGCGAGTAGCAATTCAGTTTTCATCCGGATCGGATCCGCCTCCGTCGACCCTCGATACTTCCCATACTCACAGAAAAACCCAGTAGACGGAACACATAGTTAAATCACGCAAATTGAAATCACACTCCCGCGACACTTAGCGCATCAATCAGAATGTACTTCGTAGACAAAATCATACAACTGCAGGCTGACGCGCGAAGCAAGGAAGAAGGCTGGTTCCAGAGGCAGCTGTTGATGCTCATGCACCGGCAGAGTCACCAGCAGTAGTGACACCAGCGATAAGCGCAGCGCCAGTTCTAGCAACGCTAATCGCATCAGCAGCGGCGATAGCTCCAGCTATAGCGACAGTCGTAGCGCCAGCATTGGGGGCGGCGCCAGCGGTAGCGACACCTGTAGTTCCAGCAGCGGCAGTGGCCGCTGTTCCCGCCCGCAGGCGGTTAACAACACACCTCTAGGGGCTGGTGGGCAGGCCGGGCAAGTGGAATCACCATCCTCCACGCTCCCCCTCCCTCAGGCGGCACCCGCCTCAGAGGAGCTAGCCAAGGATAAGAGGATGCCCGATGCGGCATATAAGGTCTCTTATACATCCAGACCTAGCTCAGTGGGCTTGCACTTGCTGAAAGAGGTGAAGGACAAGATATGGGCCGGGGAGTACGTAGATATATTATCTCTGCTACCAGGCTACAGGGAGGCGTTGGCCGCGTCCTCAAAGACGGGGGAAGCGAAGAAGGTGGATGTGGAAAAGAGGCTTTTCCCACACACCTTTCGCAATTGGTCGAAGGCATTTGTTATCCTGGCTGGAGTAATTGGGGAGAAGGATCCCCAGGCGTGCGCATCGCTCTTTACGTATCACGACATGATCGAGGAAGCACACCACACTTACGGGGGAACGGGTTGGTGGACATATGACCGGTGCTTTAGGCAATCAATGAAGGCCCAAGAGGTGGTGATACCATGGAACGTCAAGGATGTCAACCTGTATCTGCAGTTTGTGTCTGGGGGCGGGGCAGATTCCTTTCGAGGGTGCGGCACCGGAGGTAGGGGGGCATGGCGGAATAACGTACCAGGGACTAGCCAGTCGCTGCACACCAACTCGGGCGTCTGTTGGCCGTTTAACCAGTCCAACTGCACGTACGACAACTGCCGTTTCCAACACATCTGCTCCTTTTGCGGCGGCCGCCACGCCCAGGCAAAGTGTTTTAAGAAGGGCGGTCGCAGGGGGAGGGGCGCAGGGCGGACGTTTGGACGCGAGGGCAGCGACACCAATAATCGTCGCCAATTTGGCACCGTGGCTAGCAAGGTATCCCAATAGGGAAGCGGCCCAGCTACTCCTAGCTGGGTTTAAGGAGGGGTTTAGGATCCCGTTTGAATATCAAGCGGGATCTGAGTTTAGTCGAAACTTGAAATCGGTCAGGACACACGGTGACGTAGCTAGGGAAAAGGTCTGGAAGGAAGTCCAATTGGGAAGGATGGCTGGCCCCTTCGAGTCCCCTCCCTTGCCTAATCTCAGGATTTCCCCATTGGGAGTGGTCCCCAAAAAAAGAGGCTGGGGAGTATAGGTTGATACAACACCTATCCTACCCCGAGGGGTCGTCGGTAAACGACGGCATTGACAGGGAGTTGTGTTCGGTGTCTTACGCGAACTTCGATCAAGCCGCAGCGCTGGTGGAAAGGATGGGAGAAGGGGCTCTAATGTCAAAAGCTGACATCAAATCGGCCTTCAGACACTTGCCAGTCCACCCCGAGTGCTTTCATTTGCTAGGCTGCATGCTCGAAGGTCAGTACTACATAGACTTATGCTTACCAATGGGATGTGCGCTTTCTTGTTTTTATTTCGAGACATTTAGCACCTTCCTAGAATGGGTGGCCCGGAAGAGGGTGCAGGCAGCGGGGGTCATGCACTACTTGGACGACTTCCTTTTTGTTGGCCCCAGGGGTTCGGACTTATGCGCTAGGTGGCTGTTTGAATTTTCAGCCCTGGCGCGTGAGTTCGGCGTTCCTTTGGCCGACGAGAAGACGGTGCGGCCAACAACCACTCTTACCTTTTTGGGCATAGAAATCGACTCTGAGGCGATGGAGTACAGGCTCCCTCCGGAGAAGCTGGTCGCCCTAAGCAGGCTTCTCCGTGAATTCATAGCTCTCAAGAAAACATCATTGAGGCACTTCCAGGCGCTGCTAGGCCACTTAGTATTTGCTGCGCGCGTAATGCCGGCTGGGAGGGTTTTCGCCAGGCGCCTCTCCGCAGCAACGGTCGGGGTGAGACGACCCAACCACTTCATCCGCATCACCGCCGAAATCCGAAAGGACTCGACAGTGTGGCTGCGTTTTTTAAAGGATTATAACGGCAGAACCTTGTGGCGAGGTCCCCCATCCAACAACACAGAGTTGCAGTTGTTTACAGACGCCTCAGGGTCAGTCGGTTTTGGGGCCTACTTCGGTGGGGCATGGTGCGCGGAGCGGTGGCCTCCCCACTGGCGGGGGACGCCGCTCATTAAGAACTTGGCGTTCTTGGTACTATTTCCCTTGCTCGTCGCAGTGCGCCTGTGGGGTCACTTATTCGCGAATAAGCAAGTAATTTTTTGGACAGACAACATGGGTGTAGTGGAAGCCGTGAACAATTTCGGCTCACGCTCCCCGCCGGTGCTGTCCCTTCTGCGCTGTTTCGTACTGGCATGCTTGCAATTGAACATAGCGTTCAAGGCTCGACATGTCCCGGGGGTGGTGAATAACATTGCTGATGCCTTATCCCGGTTACAGATGGCGCTGTTTCGCAGACTGGCCCCCGGGGCGGACCTAATCGGCAGTCCATGCCCTGCAGACCTTTGGGTGCTGGCGACGACCAAGTGACCTCGTTGGTACGATCATCGCTGGCTCCGGGTACGTGGCGGGCCTATTCGGCAGCGTGGCGCGATTATCAAAGTCTGGCAGGGGAATTGGGTCTCGATGTATTGGGAGTCGGGACCTTGCTATCATTTGTCCTAAACTTAAGGGCAGGGGGTTTATCGGGAGGATCCATAGGGAAAAAAGTGACAGGGGTCTCCTTCTTTTTGCAGCTAGAGGGCAAGGGGGACCCAACGAAGGCGTTTATCATCAAAAGGGTCCTAGCGGGGTTAACAAAGGGGACGGCGACAAATGACAGCAGACGGCCAGTGACACCAGCGATATTAGAAGGTTTAATGCAGGCCACAGACAGAGTGTGCCTATCGGGGTTGGAGGCGAAACTTTTCCGGCTGACGTTTGCATTGGCTTTCTTCGCAGCACTGCGAGCTGGGGAGTTGGTGTGCGCGTCGCGCAAGTGCGAGGGAGGGATGCAGTTTGAGGACATAGTCTTAGGGGAAGGGTGGGTCAAACTACACGTGAAAAGGTCAAAAACAGACCAGCGGGGAAGGGGAGCGTGGATATCTTTGCTAGGGCTACCAGGGACCAAATTTTGCCCAGTGAGCACGCTCAGGGAATACTTGGCATGCAGGCCAGACGGTCAGGGCCCCCTGCTCCTTCACGCGGACGGGGTACCGTTATCTAGATTCCAGTACCTGTGGGTTTTCCGCATGTGTCTAAGACACCAGGGCCTCGACGAGGCACAATACGGGACACATTCGTTCCGGATTGGGGCGGCAACGGAAGCATCACGCGCGGGGCTGTCAGTAGCTGCGATACAAAAGATAGGGCGATGGAAGTCTAACAGATACCGGTCCTATATCACCCCACTCTGCCACATAACCAGGATGTTGACGCCCACCTGATGACATCAGAGCTACCATATGGCGCCCCCTAGTGACGTCAGACGTCTAGGTCTAAATCCCTGGCAATACAGCATAGAGCTGTCTTGGAGGACTGCAGCCACAGCCACACCTCTCCCCAGACTGAACACTCCCCCATGTGTGGCTGTGGCTGCAGTCCTCCAAGACAGCTCTATGCTGTATTGCCAGGGATTTAGACCTAGACGTCTGACGTCACTAGGGGGCGCCATATGGTAGCTCTGACGTCATCAGGTGGGCGTCAGCATCCTGGTTATGTGGCAGAGCCGGGAGGGGTGAGTATCAGGGGGGGTGGTATATATTGTGACTGTTTCTTGTGTTTGGTAGCCTTCACCTTGAGAAAGGCAGTATTTGACTGCCGAAACGTTGGACTTTATGGCATATTAAACCTCCTTTGAGTAAGACCGTGTGCCTGCTTCTTCTTCTTTGTCCGGCTACAGGAAGGGTCAGGAGACAGGGAGGACAGAGGCAGGAGAACCCCATCTGGCTCCGGCCTTGCCTGTCCTTACAAATACAAACATACAACCCCTCACTAAATAACATAGCCCTAACCCCATGTAATAATCCTGGGGGTAAACAAAATAATGGTTTTATGAATATTGTAACGGTTTATTAGGGACCTAGGAGGTGGCCAGTGGGGCTGTTATGTGTATTTGTGTTTATTGTGGGTAGCGGGGGTGGGTGAACGGGGTATTGGCCCCAAGGATGGGTGTTTAGGCCTACCGGGTGGGGGGGTAGTGGGAGGGGTTAACCCCTTCATTACCTTAGCGGTATTAACCACTAAGTTAAAGAAGAGGTTAAGTCATCCCCCAACCCCCTGGCAAGGCCTAAACACCCACCCAGGGCCAAATACCACCTTCTCCCACCCCCGCTACCCACAATAAGCCCGGCACGGGTATATAACCCCTTCATTGCCTTGGCGGTAATGAAGTTGCCTGTAAATGCATTTTTTATGCATGGGATTCATGCCGGGGGTCTCTGGTGCTGATATTAATGGATATCAGCTCTGGGACACATGCATGTTATTTTCATCGCAGCTTCACCCCACCTTCTTGCCAACTTTTGTGGCGGGACAATTTGGAGAAGAAACAGCAATTTTAAAGTGGCGATCAGCCGCAATAAGCTGATCAGGGCTTATAAAATTGAGCGTGTTTGAAAAACTGGCGATCAGTGCCGAAAAGTGGCTTATCACCGCGCATCTGCCGATTTTATTTATTTATTTATTTTCCGGCAAAAAAAAAAACCGGTTATTTTTGCTCTAATCGCCAGCTTCTCTGGGCTTACTGAATCGCTGTAGGCGATTACTGCATGAGGGCCTTAAAGTACACCTAGTTTGGCATAGGATTTGGATGTCAGGGTATCAATGTGCAACCCAAATGTTAAATGGGAGTTGAACTATATGCCCAGATATTTCAAACCAGTAACAGGGGCTAGGATGGTATTAGAGCTGGTTTTTATCTGAAGCTCTGTCATTGGCAGCTTTAGCAATTTAGCTCTGGTCCCAAATACCATTGTTACAGTCTTGTCAGTGTTTAAAATCAGTTTGTTTTGGGAAATCCAGTTTCAAGTCTCAAAAAATCAGATTGAAGTATGTGTTCAAGGTCAGAGAGGCGAGGGCTGCGTGCATATAGGATAAGATCTAAGGCCTCTCACAATATAAATTCCTCATCTATCCGACATAAGTATAAAATATACTCTACCTAGACCCCTAATACAGAGATACCCACCTTATACGGGAGCAGCTGCCAGACGAGTATAGTAAATGTATCTTATTTCTTTAGCCACTGGAGGGCAGCGTGGAGTTGCAAGGAGTGGCGCCCGTAAGGACGACATGCCAGTTAGGCGGAAGGAGAAGCGCACACACTTTTATGTGAAACGGATATATTTGGGGAGGGATTTAGGAGTCTGAGTGAGAAAATTGATATTTTGTCACAATGGAAAAATGGAAAAATTAACCATTTAAATATGCACAGATTTTATCCCACTTTTGGAAATTAGGGATGTTGCCTAAAAGTTTGAGAATGCATAAAGTGCCACCCCTGGGCTTTAATGAAGCAGCATTTGTGGGATAAGGGGAACAGCATTCTGTATAAAGGTATTTTGGGCTCGATATAAATAATTGAAGCCAAAAACTAATATTAAGGGGCCTATGCAGAGAGCAGCGCGAACGGAAATTTCGGCGTTTTTTAGCGCTATATGGCTATAATAAGGTTGGAAATGGCGAGTTGAGTAAAAAGCGCCATTTTTTTATTTTTTTTTAGTAGAACTCGCCGCACGGCTGGCGAGAACCAAAATCTCGCCCGTTTTGAAAAGGGCCGTATGCAGAAAGGTACGATCGCCATCTAGGGGCTGTTCGCGCCATTAAAATGGAGAGAAATTCTACAATTAGCTCCGCCAGCAAAAGTTGGCAGGAAACTGGAGCTCACCGGCGAGAGTGAAAAGAAAAAAAAAAAACGCGCTTTTTTTCAAACATGTTTCACCAGCGCGCATCTCGCCGGTTGAAACTCTCCATAATCAAGCATGATTTTAAATGCAGTTTTCTGACCTTTCTGCATATGGAGATAAAATCACGCCATTACAGGTACAATTTATTACCAATTCCAATTATTTCCAGCGCTGCTCTCTGCATAGGCCCCTAAGTAAATTGAGAATGGAAAAATATTCAGCACAAACGTACAGAATGTGATGTTCTGAGAGATCTTACAGATGTTATCAAATCCCACAATGAATGTATAGAAAATGTTTGTATAGAACGAGTCAAACAAGAATATGCCAATAAAACGTTTAATTGGGAGATACAGGGGCCACAATTCAGGTCAGTTAGCTGGAAGAAGGGAAGCCGGTCAGCCGGTAGAGCCGGTCAGCCTGTCAGCCAGTAGAGCAGGTCAGCCGGTCAGCCAGAAGAGCAGGTCAGCCGGTCAGCCAGTAGAGCAGATCAGCCGGTAGAGCAGGTCAGCCGGTCAGCTCTGAGATCAGCATTACTTATATCCCCTAAACGTTGTCCCCTGCATGTAATGCGCAGAACAGCCTACACTGCATATACTGTACATGAGATACTTAACCCTTTCTTTTCGCTCGACTCTAATCTGAATGATTTGCTAATTGGTTTGTAATTAGAGAGATATTTGTAGCAGAATCCCATGTATGTTCTTTTTACCTTTTTAGATACTGTTTTGTGTTATAAAAGATATGACAGATCAGAGGGGCTTCCTGTTTGCACTCGTGTTTTGGCAGAAGTGTATATGTGACCCTATAAATCTCCCTCACACCTGGCTTGGCAGTGTGACACTAGTGCAGCGACCTGGGGAAGAATCACTGAGCTGTTAGCAATAGATACAACGGATAGAAAAGACACTACACATAGGTTGGATTAAAGAGAGTATTTTATTGAAATAATTAATCTCTTTGCTGGTAGGGGCCTGCAGCACATTGCAGAGCGATATAGTAACACGCAGAGCAATGCACTGCAGGCCCCTCCGGCAGCAAAGGAGTGAAGACCAATGCAGGGTGTATAAAGATCTCACTGATAATTCATGCACAAAGGGCAGTTTGTTGCTGTGATCCAGAGGAAGGCGAAACATAACCCCTGCTGTGCAATGGGGGGAAAAAATTCCTTCCTGACCCCATTAAATGGCGATCGGATGGTCCCTGGATCACTGCGCAGTGAGATCAGATGGAACAGCACAGATCAGCGTTGTTATACACAGGGGCACACTCAGTATATAGAGATGCGG
Source organism: Ascaphus truei (assembly GCF_040206685.1). Taxonomy (NCBI): domain Eukaryota; kingdom Metazoa; phylum Chordata; class Amphibia; order Anura; family Ascaphidae; genus Ascaphus; species Ascaphus truei. The sequence continues at coordinate 94,164 of NW_027456849.1, forward strand.
GTGATGGGGCCCTTGTGCCCCTGTGTATAACTCACCTGCTCCCCCATTCCCCTGCATATCTATCCCATTCACCCCTTTTCCTCCCGCATACCTCGCAGGGCCGGCCGGCCATTAGGCGGTCGCCTAGCGCGCAAAGGTCCTAGGGGCGCATTAATAATCATTATTATTTTTTCCTCTTATTATTTCTAATTTATTTATCTTTTTTTTAAAATTATTATTCTTTTTTTTATCCAGTATTTTGGCGCCCTTTTATTTTTATTTTGCGTCGCGCTGGGGTGCGGTCGCACCCCCTGCAGCCCCGATAGCTACGCCACTGTTTATTTTATTATTTTATTTATCTTATTATTTTTTATACAACTGGGGCACAAATTTTAAGTTTCGCCTGGGGCGCATGAAACCCGTGCTCCGGCCCTGCTCCTTGTTCTCTCTCACCCTCTCACGCCCAATATCCCAATCTCCCTCTAGTACCTGCCCCTCCCGCAGCCTTCCTGATCTTATCTGCCTCTCCTGCGGTCAAACCAACTTCTCATGGCCCCTAGAATACCCCTGGATCTACGCCCTGGCTCCTCTGCTACCTGCTCCCGGGGTCTGCTGCTCCGCCTAAAAAAGGTGAAACAGCAGATCTGTCCGCACCTCTCGTATTCTGCTACCTGCTCCCGGGGTCTTCTCCTCCGCCTAAAAAAGGTGAAGCAGCAGATCCGTCCACACCTCTCGTATTCTCCTAGGCCATCGTCCACCACGTCGCCAGACTTGACATCCGCTTCGTCGTCTGCCTCATCGGCCGCCTTGTAGCCCACCTCTTCGCACCACTTGACGCCCGCTTTATCGTATGCCTCGTCGTCCGCCTCGTAGCCCGCCTCGTCGTCTGGTGGCACAAAGGGCACCACCTTCGTGCGTGTCCTGATCTGCAGGAGACATGAAGTGTTTGTAACCAGGGACAGTGATACTCTGTATCGCAAGAGCTCCTGTGCCACTTATACCCCCTCCCCAATACCATGTTATACCGCCCTCCACAGGGCAAATACCCATTATACCCACCTCCCCAGGCTCAGTACCCAGTTATACAACCCTCCCAAGGCCCAGTACCCAGTTATACAACCCTCCCAAGGCCCAGTACCCTGCTATACGCCCCTCCCCAGGCCCAGTACCCGTTATACCCACCTCACAAGGCCCAGAACCCGTTATACCCACCTCACCAGGCCTGTACCCATTATATACCCCTCCCCAGAAGGTCATGTTTCTATTTATCAAAAATACATTGAGTTACCTCTGGTTTTCAAGCATGTCCTGGGGGAGTTATCACAGAGACACAGAAACGTCGCTGAGTTTGGTGAGTAACTCCCTTAAACTCTCAGCAGTTGAATTCCCCATTAGGTGCTTAATGCGTTAAAAACAAGCGTTGCTATTTCTTTGCATGAAGTTGCAGGTAATTGGAAGAGTTACACAGTGACGGCTATTTCATCACTCACCTTCTTCCATCGAATCGGTCTTAGCGGTAGTGATCTCAGTATTATTTCCTCCTTCACATCGGATATCCATATCCATTCTTCGCCTCTGATCTGTATGCAAGACAATGCTTTAAGACAGGGTTGCGCAACCTTTTTCCCCTGCTCCCCCCTCCACCCTCCCCACCTTGTCTCCGACGTTCTGATATAACGACGTCATGTGATATCACGTTGCTATGGCAATGCCACATCATGTGACGCCACGTTGCTGTCTCCAGAAGCCGCCGGAGACAAGGAAAGGGAACTTACAGAGGCCTTGCGTGCGATTTCCGGCATTTAATTTAAATGCTGTGGGGAAGAGCGAGGGGCCACTGTAAGCGCGGAGCCCCTCCTCCCTCCTCCCCAAGAAAATGTCGCACCCCTCGATTTGCGCACCGATGCTTTAAGAGATATTCTGGGATCCTCCATCGGACCCTTCCTCATATTGACTGACCTTGCAGTGCTCTGCACTGACTTGCACTGACCTGCTATGATGCCTCTCAAAATACCATGCTAACTCATTCTGAACATACATGTGTCCTTTCTACATGTTACTCAGCTTGTATGGGCCACAGACAGCTTTCCCGGGGTCCAGGACTAGTTGCCACCGGGGACACTCACCCATGGGTCGGCGACCTTGCGAGAACCCACCCCCCCAACCTGTTTTCTCTTGCATTGCCATAGACAACAACATTTCAGCCTGCTGGCCTTTCTCAGGTAAAGTGGCTAAACCCACTAAAGCCAGTAAAGAAAGGCCAGCAGCCGAAACATTGTAGTCTGTGGCACAATAAATTATCTTTTTTTATTCAAATCCGTGTGCCCTTTTCCATCAATGATATTGTATACATTGGACGAAATGCCGGTCTTCCCTGAGACTAAGGGGCACCGGTAAAAGTATGACTAATTGTTTTTTTTAGTGTGCAGCAAATCCCCATCATTTTTGCGTTCTCTTGCTCTGCCCCAATCTGACACACCACCTTGCTCTCTCACCCCCCTCTTACACTCCCGCGTCACCCTTTCCTTCCCCAAAGGTTGTCCTTTAATCAGATCTTACCCAAATTGTCTCCATCTCCCTTGGAAATGTTCTGTCTTTAAACTGTGCGGCTCCTCTTGATCCGGAGTTTCTTAGCTGACCCCTTTAGGTTTCGGCTCCGAGGGTCTAAAAAATAAGCGACTCCGAAAAGATGTGAAATATGCGCACGGGTGCTAATGGGGCACTGAGGGGGAGACTTAAATACTAGTAAATATAATCTACTGTGCTAACAAATATAATCTATTAACTAACAAATATAACTTATTAAACTAACAAATATAACTTATTAAACTAAGAAATATAACTTATTAAACTAAGAAATATAATTTATTAAACTAAGAAATATAACTTATTAAACTAAGAAATATAATTTATTAAACTAAGAAATATAATTTATTAAACTAACAAATATATCTTATTAAACTAAGAAATATAATTTATTAAACTAAGAAATATAACTTATTAAACTAAAAAATATAACTTATTAAACTTACAAATATAATCTATTTAACTAAATAAATATCTATTAAACTAAATAAATATCTATTCAAATAAATAAATATAATCTACTTCAAAACAATACAATAAAAAGCTGGAGAAATGATACGTTAACCAAGCCACAGATGTGATGCCAATGAGCGTTGAACTCCTTGCAGATCCACCGTCAGCTGGTTGTGGCAGAAAATGGTGACATGCAGTAGAACAGAGTGGTTGAGCTGTAACCACGGCAGTCAGGTCAGAAATCAACACAATATTTTTTGAAATTTAGAATGAGAATGTTCAGTATGTCACATTCTGGGCTCAGACTCTGAGCCCTGTCACATGTTAGCAGCTTGTGATAATAGAAAGTATCCATATACTGGGATGTGATAAGAGACATTATAGTCATTTTATACTGGGTCCCATAACCTGCTTTATATGAAGTATCATTTTACACTAGTAGAGATGTTACATTTTGAAAAAATAGCGCTTCTGGCGACAATGTTCATTTTCTCTACAAATGATAAATGAAAAAGTTGGATAAAACGTTATATGTGTGTGTGCGCGCGCAATATATATATATATATATATATATATATATATATATATATATATATATATATGAGTAAAAAGAGAAAAAAGTAACCCGTATGGGAGCACTCAGGTATGCAGATTAACATATAGTATTTTATTTATTTGACACAGTGCAAAAAAGGATAAGTAAACAGTACATGATTAAAAACACTTAAAAAAGGCTAGGACCCCTGTCACGGGTACTACCCATAGACACAAGTGGGCAAAACTAGGGAATGACTCAAATTGTCAACCCTTAACATGAAAATGGATAGTGACTCAAGAAACACTTGGATAGGTCAGAATAAATCACAACAGCTTAATGGGTTCACAGACACCTATACAAAGCTAAAGATAATACGTACTACACACCAATGAAGTGACTAGTCAAAATATAAATGACAATCTTAAACCATCATGAATCTGCTTGAGCATACAATTATGTAACCAATACCAACAGCACAAATAAATCACTTGAAGGAAAAAGGTGGCATGATGGGATGAAGTCACTAGATGTGTAGAGCAATGAAGTGTGTGAATAGCATGTATGGAAAATTGCCTGATGAACACCTATTAGATAACCTTGTGTGTGTTGTCAGTATCCATAATGAAAAAATAGAGTGTCACAGTCCAGAGATTAGTTGCACCAGTGCTGGGTAGCATAGTTACGTGAACATCTGTCAGGGGTCCTGCCTAGCACCCCCACTCCGACGCACCCCCACTCCAAGTCTAAGTCTCTGGACGAAACGCGTCGGAGTGGGGGTGCTAGGCAGGACCCCTGACAGATGTGCTGAACAGGAAGAGGGATTACCCATACGATAGAGGGAGCCAAGTGCTGAACAGGAAGAGGGATTACCCATGCCCTACCATGGCCTGCGCTGAACAGGAAGTGAGATTAACCCCTACACGCGTTATACCTCTGCCTGCAGCATAACGCACCGTATACCCCACGTCGTCCTGAATGTAGCATGTAACGCTGGACCAATACAGCACATGACCCCCAAAGGCAGTATATACACACACCATATGCTCCACGCAATGGCCCGAAGCCAAGCATGCAGCATATACACCATATAATCCAAACCCGTCATGTAACCGCGCATGTGGTCTATAAACATTATATTCAGAACCCAGCACGTAACCATGATTGCAGTGTATACCATATAATCCAAATACAGCACGCCACCACCACTGCGGTACCGTATACACCCCTGTAACCCAAATACCGCACATTATAACACTGACTGTAGCATATATACCCGTTATAATCCAATACGGCGCGTAACCTTGAATGCAGTATATCCACTATACCCGCCATGTAACCCACTTAAAGCACATTATAACACTGAATGCAGCATATATACACCTTATACTCCACATGCCGCACGTAACCGTGAATGCAGTATATACTCTATAAACGACTTTATAACCCTGAATGCAGCATATATACACTTTATAATCCACATACAGCACTTACCCTGAATGCGGTATATACACTATGTACGCCATGTAACCCAATTACAGCACATTACAACACTGAATGCAGCATAAATACATAGGGTGACCAGATTTCGAAAATGAAAAACCAGGACACCTTAAAAAATAATTTATTAAACAAATGACATCACGTGACACCCCCCGTTGCCATGACAACAAGACACTCTGATGCCCCTGCAGTGTTAGTGTGTATAGAGGTGGGGGCTTTGCTTGGGCCCTTCAACTCTTACAGCCAGGGCATTATTGGCCAGGAATGCCCAGTTCGGAGGGGATTACTACTTCAAAATGTATTTGATTCGTAACAACATCAAAAAACTCTAATACCAATAACTAACAACCACAGACAATGATAATCTAAACCATCAAATAAAATGTCTACGGCCCTTGTTCAAGCATGTTTGCGGTACTTACCAGATAAATCAGTGCCTGCAATCCACGACTGTATCCGCCTCTCCGAGCGTCTGAAAGCAATCCAGCGTTCCTGGTGTGTGGCTGAAGAGGTGAGGGACTCCCTCCTCTCAAACGGAAAAGAAGAGCAAAAAATAGAGTTGGAACATACCTATCATACAGGGATGAGAGAGAGAGACAGAGAATGAGAGAGAGACAGAGAATGAGAGAGAGACAGAGAATGAGAGAGAGACAGAGAGAGGGACATAGGGAGAGAGAGACACAGAGAGAGAGAGAGAGACAAAAGTAATGTACTGTATAACCATTATACCGTACCCCCTAGTATTCGTGTAATCATTGTCCCACACCCCCTATAACTCACG
>NW_027456849.1:102500-112500 GCF_040206685.1 Ascaphus truei
GCAGAGGCCTCACGTGATCCCCCGGCATTTAATTTTAATGCCTCGAGGAAGTGCGCGGGGCCTCTGCAACCGCCCGCGCCAACCCCCCCCCCCCGAAAATTCTCCCCCCCCCCCACTTTGCGCACCTCTGGGTTATACCATATATATATATATATATATATATATATATATATATATATATATATATACACACACACACATATACACACACACACACGTGTATGTGTGTATAAAACAGACTATATATATATACATATAGTATGATATATATATATACATACTATATGTGTATGTATATATATATATATAAATATATATATATATGTATATATATATATATATGTATATATATATATATATATATTGTGACAAACGGCTTACTCCGGGGCTCCGTCGTTTGTCCGGGACTGTTTAGAACACGGTCTTTTAGGGTAGGTTAAATGATGAGGCGTCACGTACTGTTCCTTTAAACAGGCTATGCCTGGTTTATTCAGTCCCAGGCACTGAGACTGCCACAGTGCATACAACAGAAAACAGATCAAAACAAAAGCTGCTCACCTGAGCGATAACTTAACTTAGATATCCCTGACTCAGGGTTGGAAGTGGCTTTTCCACTTCCAACAACAAAACACGGTACTTTTGCAGTCTTACACAAATGAACAGAAAGATTGAACCTGTTTGGGGAAGAGGCTTCTCCCCTCTGTAGTTCAGCAGCCTTCCAGCCTCCTGGCTCTTGTGGGGAGACCAGAGCAAACAGGAAATCAGTCTTTCATACCTGATTCCTAATTAGCATGACAGGTGACAGAAATCAGGCAGCAGACAAACTCTGGTCTGGATCTCTCATCCCTCAGTTCCCTCAGTTCCAGCGCTTGCCAAACTGTGGGATGGAGTGTATGTATTATAAGGCTGCACTCCCAGGCCAAACAGGATAGAAACTGTCTAGTATCCTGGGAGCCCTATATACGGAATTTATTACCATCCCCTGGTTTCTGTCACATATCCTCCCCCCCAGCTCAGACCTCGAGGGATGAGCGACCATGGATATTAGGGAGTGCATCCTTGACAACCCGTCAGCATTGCCATGTTTGTGCCCTGACCTGTGTTCCACAGAAAATTTAAAGGGTTTGTAGGCTTAGGAACCACCTGGTCACTCTAGCATTCTTTTCCCTGTTTTGACACATCCAGGTAAGGGGTGCATGATCTGTGACCAACCGGAATTTTCTCCCCAACAGGTAGTATTTGAGCGTCTCTACAGCCCACTTTATTGCGAGACACTCTTTCTCTACTATGGAGTAATTTTTCTCCTGGGGATTTAGTTTCCTACTTAAATAAAGGATGGGGTGCTCCTCACCTTGAGACTCCTGGGAGAGTACCGCCCCCAGCCCTACCTCAGATGCGTCGGTTTGGACTACGAACTCTTTGGAGAAGTCAGGTGTGACCAACACTGGTTGGGCACAGAGAGCTTCTTTCAGGCTTCTAAAGGCCTGTTCGGTTTCGGGGGACCACTTTACCATTAGCGGTCCTCTTGCTTTTGTGAGGTCAGTTAGTGGGGTTGCCTTAGTTGCAAAATTGGGAATAAACCTTCTATAGTACCCAATTAACCCCAAAAAGGTCCTTACTTGTTTTTTTGTAACTGGCCTTGGCCAATTTTGTATCGCCTCCACTTTGAGTGTTTGGGGTTTGAGTAAACCTCTGCCAATAGAATATCCCAGATACTTGGCCTCCTCCAGACCAATAGTGCATTTAGCGGGGTTAGCAGTTAGTCCAGCAGACCGGACTGCGTCAAGCACAGCTTGGACCTTTGGAAGGTGGGATTGCCAATCTTCACTATGGATTACCACATCATCCAGGTAGGCGGCAGCATACCGAGCATGTGGTTTTAAAATTTTATCCATCATTCTTTGGAATGTGGCGGGAGCTCCATGTAAGCCAAAAGGCAACACCTTATACTGAAAGAGGCCGTCTGGGGTTGAGAAGGCTGTCTTTTCTTTTGCCCTTTCTGTGAGGGGAACCTGCCAGTACCCTTTTGTTAGGTCTAGGGTTGTGAGATATCGGGCTTTGCCCAGTCTCTCTACAAGTTCATCTAACCTCGGGCATAGGATAAGTATCAAATTTTGACACCGCGTTTAGTTTCCGGTAGTCATTACAAAACCTTGTTGTACCATCTGGCTTTGGGACTAAGACTATAGGGCTGTTCCACCCACTTTGGGATTCCTCAATTACACCTAGTTTTAGCATTTTTTTAACCTCTAAACTTATAGCCTTTCTTTTGGCCTCTGGGATTCGGTACGGTTTAAGGTTAACTCGAACCCCCGGTTCAGAGACTAGGTCATGTTCAATTACGCTAGTTCTACCTGGCCGTATAGAGAAGATTTCTTTGTTTCTTCTCACTAAATTCTGAACCTCTCGTTTCTGATGAACAGACAGGGTTTCAGCTATGCTAACCTCTGGGTCAGTTTCTTGATTCTCTGACGGACCTGGGGGTACTAGGGTTAACAAGACTTCTCTATCTTTCCAGGTCTTGAGTAGGTTTATATGGTAAATTTGCTCAGGTTTCCTCCTACCTGGCTGTCTTACCTTATAATTTACTTCTCCCACTCTTTCCAAGACCTCATATGGCCCATGCCATTTAGCAAGGAATTTACTCTCCACGGTGGGAACCAGAACTAGTACCCTATCACCTGGAAAAAAAATTCTGACTCTAGCACCCTTATTATACGTATTCCTCTGTGCTTCTTGAGCTTTCTCCATGTGTTCCCTCACTATGGGTAGGACTGCAGCAATGCGGTCCTGCATCTGGGCAACATGCTCTATTACACTTCTGTAAGGGGTAACCTCGTGTTCCCAAGTCTCTTTGGCTATATCCAGTAAGCCCCTTGGGTGTCGGCCATACAATAGTTCAAACGGGGAGAAGCCTGTGGATGATTGGGGAACTTCCCTAATGGCAAATAACAGGTACGGTAACAAACAATCCCAGTTTTTCCCATCTTTATCAACCGCCCGCCGTAACATGCTCTTTAAGGTTTTATTGAACCTTTCCACTAAACCATCTGTTTGTGGATGATAGACTGAGGTTCTGAGATGCTTGATTTTTAGGAGTTTACATAGCTCTTTTGTTACTTGGGACATAAATGGTGTTCCCTGGTCAGATAGAATCTCTTTAGGAATCCCGACCCGGGAAAACAGAACTACTAACTCTTTTGCTATGTTTTTAGCAGAGGTGCTACGTAGGGGAACTGCCTCCGGATATCGGGTGGCATAATCTAATATTACCAATATATGCTGATGTCCCCTAGCAGACTTTATTAGGGGTCCTACTAGATCCATAGCAATCCGGTCAAATGGTACCTCTATTATGGGAAGGGGTACCAATGGGCTGCGGTACGCCTTGAACGGGGCGGTGATCTGACATTCTGGGCATGAGGAACAATAATTCGTAATTTCTGCCAGAACCCCAGGCCAATAGAAGCTTCGGAGAACCTTTTCTTTTGTCTTTTCCACCCCTAGGTGTCCCCCCAATGGATGACTATGTGCGAGGTGTAATACTACATTACGGAATGTCCGTGGTACCAACAATTGTTTAGTTGTAACTGATTTCCTTTTATCAACCCGATATACTAGGTCGTTCTCTACCTCGAAGTAGGGGTAAGCAAGTGACCTATCTGGTTGGCCAAGAGTACTATTCTGGTCCCGTATATTTCCCCTTGCTACCGCTAATGTGGGGTCCTCCCACTGGGCCTTCTTAAAACTCCCAGGACTGACCTCTAGGTCAGCGAGGGTCTTATCCGGCTCTGGGGTGGTAAGTGTCTGCTCAACATCTTGATTTGGGGTATTCCCTACCAAAGTAGTGATGGGGAAGGGAATTTTACAGCACTCCTCCTTTTCCCCCTTCTTATTTGGGCCCTCGTCAACCTCCATTTCTGAAAAAGGGAAAGGATTTGTTTCTTCTAATACTTCGTTATGGTCCGCTATTGAACTCTGGGCGCTATTCTGAGCGGGGGACCACATTTTTAGAAAATGGGGAAAGTCGGTCCCTATTAACACATCATGTGCCAGTTTGGGTACAATACCCACCTTGAAATCTAAAGAACCAAACTCTGTTTCAAAAAAAACATCAACAGTGGAATATTCATGATTATCCCCATGTATACAACAAATTGCCATTCTTTGCGAACTGTTTCCCTGTTTCTTCTTAATGGGCAAGAGGTATTCGGACACTAGTGTGACCATGCTCCCAGAGTCAAGAAGTGCCCGAACCCTCTTACCATTAACCTTTACAAATGCCCACAGATGGTTATTCAAGGGGTCCTCTGGGCTAGGGCCCATACATTGGGACAACAGCGAATAATGTTCCACGCTGTTGCATTGCATGGGCTCATCATTTAGTGGGCAGATTTTTGCTGTGTGGCCCCTCTCATGACAATTTACACATTTAGGTACATAGTCTGTGTCCCACTTAGAGCCTTTTCCCGGCTCCCCATGTTGGCTATTGCCCTTAGTGTGCGAACCACTGTTGCTGGTGCTGCGTGAAGGTGGTCGCCGCTCTTCAGCGCCCCTTAACCCCGGTACCCTTTTACCGTCTCTGGAAGAGTCCTGGAACCTCGGGTAGTGGGGTTGCTCCACGACTGCGGGTTGCGGGTGCTCTTCTGCTGCATTGTACCTTTCTACGAGGGCCACAAGCTCATCCGCATTGTGGGGGTCACTCCGACTGACCCAACGGCGTAAGGCAGAGGGAAGTTTCCTCAAGAACTGGTCCATGACCAACCGTTCCACGATGTGGCTGGCTGAGTTGATCTCGGGTTGTAGCCACTTCCGGGCGAGGTGGATGAGGTCATACATCTGGCTTCGGGTGGCTTTATCCATCGTGAAGGACCATGCGTGAAACCTTTGGGCGCGAACAGCCGTGGTTACGCCGAGGCGGGCGAGGATCTCGAACTTCAATTTTGCATAGACGTTAGCTTCGGCTGGCTCTAGATCAAAGTAAGCCTTCTGGGGTTCGCCGCTTAGGAAGGGTGCGATTAGACCAGCCCACTCAGCTTCTGGCCATCCCTCTCTCTGCGCCGTGCGTTCAAACGTGAGAAGATAGGCTTCCACATCATCCGAGGGTCCCATCTTCTGAAGGTAGTGGCTTGCCCTGGTCATTTTCGGAACTGGGGCTGCCGCTGCCAGTGGAAGGTTACTGATAGTCCCCCTCAGGATCTCGAGTTCCTGCTGTAAGCCCTGAGCGAACCGCTGTTGCTCCTCTCTCAGCAAGCGGTTTGTCTCTTGCTGGTTTGCATTCGCGTTTTGCAGGGCTTCATTCGTCTGTTGCTGGTTTGCATTCGCCTGTTGCTGGTTTGCATTCGCCTGTTGCTGGTTTGCATTAATCTCTTGCTGGGCTATTAGCAGCTGTTGCTGGGCTGCATTCGTCTGCTGCTGGTTTGCATTAATTTCTTGCTGGGCTATTAACAGCTGTTGCTGGATTTCATTCGCGTCTTTCTGGGCAGCGACATTGCGTACCAGCGCACTCACCACGTCTTCCATCTTGTTTGCAGAGGATGAAAAAAAACTTTTTTTTTTTTTTTTTTCAAAGTTCTTCAACCCGCAGACCCCCTAGTGCTCTGCCCGCATTCTCCACCATATGTGACAAACGGCTTACTCCGGGGCTCCGTCGTTTGTCCGGGACTGTTTAGAACACGGTCTTTTAGGGTAGGTTAAATGATGAGGCGTCACGTACTGTTCCTTTAAACAGGCTATGCCTGGTTTATTCAGTCCCAGGCACTGAGACTGCCACAGTGCATACAACAGAAAACAGATCAAAACAAAAGCTGCTCACCTGAGCGATAACTTAACTTAGATATCCCTGACTCAGGGTTGGAAGTGGCTTTTCCACTTCCAACAACAAAACACGGTACTTTTGCAGTCTTACACAAATGAACAGAAAGATTGAACCTGTTTGGGGAAGAGGCTTCTCCCCTCTGTAGTTCAGCAGCCTTCCAGCCTCCTGGCTCTTGTGGGGAGACCAGAGCAAACAGGAAATCAGTCTTTCATACCTGATTCCTAATTAGCATGACAGGTGACAGAAATCAGGCAGCAGACAAACTCTGGTCTGGATCTCTCATCCCTCAGTTCCAGCGCTTGCCAAACTGTGGGATGGAGTGTATGTATTATAAGGCTGCACTCCCAGGCCAAACAGGATAGAAACTGTCTAGTATCCTGGGAGCCCTATATACGGAATTTATTACCATCCCCTGGTTTCTGTCACAATATATATATATATACGACTATTAAGGTTAAAGATAATGGTGAAATACAGGGTTGCAGACCTGTCTAAGACATGCAAATGAATATACAGGAATATTTACAGTATATGTATATATATATATATATATGGCCACCAGAATACCAAGAAGTGATCTCCTTGAATACAAACAGAAGGAGACAAGCGACAGGGTTCCTTTGGTGGTCACATATAACCCACACCTAGGAGACCTACGCAAGATCGCCAGGAAACTACAACCCATCCTCCAGGAAGATACAAGACTGCAACAGGTCTTCCCTGAAGCACCCTTATTATCATACAGACAACCCCATAATCTCAAGAATATTATGGTGAGGAGTAAAGTATTCAGCAGTACAACTGAATGCGGGACAAAACCATGCCAGGACCCAAGATGCAAAACCTGCGCAATGCTCTACACAGCGGACACAATACAAATACCACACAAGAATCGGGAATACAAAATCAGAGGAGGGTTCACCTGTTCCTCCAGCAATGTCGTGTACCTCATCATGTGCATGAAATGCCCAGAGGGCTGCTACTACATAGGTGAGACAGGACAGGGGCTAAACAAGAGAATGAACCTGCATCGCCACAGCATCACACGCGGAACAAGAGACAGTCCTGTTGGCGAACATTTCTCTGACTCTGGCCATAAGATGAACGATCTGAGGGTTGCCATACTCAAAGGTAATCTTAAAACCCCGAAAGAGAGACGGTTGCATGAATACAAATTTATGCAACTGTTCGGGACACTTAGCAGTGGCCTAAACAGAGATCGAAATTTTATGAGTCATTACTGACACTAGCGAACTCTCTTCCCATGAGCGCTAAAGGCCATGTCTGTACATACTGTGCTATATGTATGCACACACAGCTGTCTCTCACACATACTAATACTCCTTATTTTTCCATCCATATACACCAATAGGGACCACATAGTATCCACACACACTTTTAGTTGTGCTACAAACTCTCACATTTCCACACCCACCCACACCATTTATATCCCTCTCACTCCACACACACTTTGTGTAGAGCACTGTTTATACTGTGGGGTCTCCATTCATTTTTATTCACACTGATACACATACACACTCTTTCTTCACTTGCTTTCAGTTACCCTTTGACACCTCTAGCCATAAAACACATCCACACCGGGGGAAGGAGAAGCACAGATAACATTCCAAGAGACACTGTTTTTAAGTTATCCTTGCTTCATTCATTGTAACATCGCCGGAAGAAGAGATCAGTGTATCTCGAAAGCTCGCACAAATAAAAGCATTTCGTTAGCCACAGAACGGTATCATCTATTTATTTTTTGATTATTGAAGCTCGGCTAACACAGTACTGATACCTCTACATGTATATATATATATATATATATATATATATATATATATATATATATATATATATATATATATGTTCAAATAACGGGGGGAAAAAAGGGGGGAAGGTGGGGAAAAAAACCTCGCATCTACTTTTGCAATATTAATGCCACCATAAGCCAATAAATAACTTTACATCAGTAAGAATTGGCGGTGCTCACGGGTTGTAAATAGTATGAGTGAAAAGAGAAAAAAGTAACCCGTATGGGAGCACTCAGGTATGCAGATTAACATATAGTATTTTATTTATTTGACACAGTGCAAAAAAGGATAAGTAAACAGTACATGATTAAAAACACTTAAAAAAGGCTAGGACCCCTGTCACGGGTACTACCCATAGACACAAGTGGGCAAAACTAGGGAATGACTCAAATTGTCAACCCTTAACATGAAAATGGATAGTGACTCAAGAAACACTTGGATCGGTCAGAATAAATCACAACAGGTTAATGGGTTCACAGGCACCTATACAAAGCTAAAGATAATACGTACTACACACCAATGAAGTGACTAGTCAAAATATAAATGACAATCTTAAACCATCATGAATCTGCTTGAGCATACAATTATGTAACCAATACCAACAGCACAAATTAATCACTTGAAGGAAAAAGGTGGCATGATGGGATGAAGTCACTAGATGTGTAGAGCAATGAAGTGTGTGAATTGCATGTATGGAAAATTGCCTGATAAACACCTATTAGATAACCTTGTGTGTGTTGTCAGTATCCATAATGAAAAAATAGAGTGTCACAGTCCAGAGATTAGTTGCACCAGTGCTGGGTAGCATAGTTACGTGAACATCTGTCAGGGGTCCTGCCTAGCACCCCCACTCCGACGCACCCCCACTCCAAGTCTAAGTCTCTGGACGAAACGCGTCGGAGTGGGGGTGCTAGGCAGGACCCCTGACAGATGTTCACGTGACTATGCTACCCAGCACTGGTGCAACTAATCTCTGGACTGTGACACTCTATTTTTTCATTATGGATACTGACAACACACACAAGGTTATCTAATAGGTGTTCATCAGGCAATTTTCCATACATGCTATTCACACACTTCATTGCTCTACACATCTAGTGACTTCATCCCATCATGCCACCTTTTTCCTTCTAGTGATTAATTTGTGCTGTTGGTATTGGTTACATAATTGTATGCTCAAGCAGATTCATGATGGTTTAAAATTGTCATTTATATTTTGACTAGTCACTTCATTGGTGTGTAGTACGTATTATCTTTAGCTTTGTATAGGTGCCTGTGAACCCATTAACCTGTTGTGATTTATTCTGACCGATCCAAGTGTTTCTTGAGTCACTATCCATTTTCATGTTAAGGGTTGACAATTTGAGTCATTCCCTAGTTTTGCCCACTTGTGTCTATGGGTAGTACCCGTGACAGGGGTCCTAGCCTTTTTTAAGTGTTTTTAATCATGTACTGTTTACTTATCCTTTTTTGCACTGTGTCAAATAAATAAAATACTATATGTTAATCTGCATACCTGAGTGCTCCCATACGGGTTACTTTTTTCTCTTTTCACTCATACTATTTACAACCCGTGAGCACCGCCAATTCTTACTGATGTAAAGTTATTTATTGGCTTATGGTGGCATTAATATTGCAAAAGTAGATGCGAGGTTTTTTTCCCCACCTTCCCCCCTTTTTCCCCCCCGTTATTTGAACATATATATATATATATATATATATATATATATATATATATATATACATGTAGAGGTATCAGTACTGTGTTAGCCGAGCTTCAATAATCAAAAAATAAATAGATGATACCGTTCTGTGGCTAACGAAATGCTTTTATTTGTGCGAGCTTTCGAGATACACTGATCTCTTCTTCCGGCGATGTTACAATGAATGAAGCAAGGATAACTTAAAAACAGTGTCTCTTGGAATGTTATCTGTGCTTCTCCTTCCCCCGGTGTGGATGTGTTTTATGGCTAGAGGTGTCAAAGGGTAACTGAAAGCAAGTGAAGAAAGAGTGTGTATGTGTATCAGTGTGAATAAAAATGAATGGAGAGCCCACAGTATAAACAGTGCTCTACACAAAGTGTGTGTGGAGTGAGAGGGATATAAATGGTGTGGGTGGGTGTGGAAATGTGAGAGTTTGTAGCACAACTAAAAGTGTGTGTGGATACTATGTGGTCCCTATTGGTGTATATGGATGGAAAAATAAGGAGTATTAGTATGTGTGAGAGACAGCTGTGTGTGCATACATATAGCACAGTATGTACAGACATGGCCTTTAGCGCTCATGGGAAGAGAGTTCGCTAGTGTCAGTAATGACTCATAAAATTTCGATCTCTGTTTAGGCCACTGCTAAGTGTCCCGAACAGTT
>NW_027456849.1:117500-262500 GCF_040206685.1 Ascaphus truei
GTTCAGCGCAGGCCATGGTAGGGCATGGGTAATCCCTCTTCCTGTTCAGCACTTGGCTCCCTCTATCGTATGGGTAATCCCTCTTCCTGTTCAGCACTTGGCTCCCTCTATCATATGGGTAATCCCTCTTCCTGTTCAGCACTTGGCTCCCGCTATTGTATGGGTAATCCCAGTTCCTGTTTAATATACGGCCCTGCGGTTGTATGGGTAATCCCAGTTCCTGTTTAACACACGGCCCTGCTATTGTATGGGTAACCCCACTTCCTGTTCAGCACATGGCCCTGCTATGGACGGGTAACCCCCCACTCCCTGTTCAGCACAGGGCCGCATGCCTCTGGTTTGGTGTGGGTAATCCCACTTCCTGTTCAGCGCATGGCCAGGGATGGTGCGGGTAATCCCACTCCCTGACTGGGCACGATCAGGAAAATATGCTGGTATAGCAAATATGCATGCGGGAAGGGGGTAAAGGGGCGGTTGCAAATAGCAGGCCTAACGCCCCTTCTTCGGTTAGCAGAAGGTCCCATGTATCGATGATAACATATCAATTCATGTTTCTTTCAGTCAGTTTCGGTACCTCGTGCGAGTAGCAATTCAGTTTTCATCCGGATCGGATCCGCCTCCGTCGACCCTCGATACTTCCCATACTCACAGAAAAACTCAGTAGACGGAACACATAGTTAAATCACGCAAATTGAAATCACACTCCCGCGACACTTAGCGCATCAATCAGAATGTACTTCGTAGACAAAATCATACAACTGCAGGCTGACGCGCGAAGCAAGGAAGAAGGCTGGTTCCAGAGGCAGCTGTTGATGCTCATGCACCGGCAGAGTCACCAGCAGTAGTGACACCAGCGATAAGCGCAGCGCCAGTTCTAGCAACGCTAATCGCATCAGCAGCGGCGATAGCTCCAGCTATAGCGACAGTCGTAGCGCCAGCATTGGGGGCGGCGCCAGCGGTAGCGACACCTGTAGTTCCAGCAGCGGCAGTGGCCGCTGTTCCCGCCCGCAGGCGGTTAACAACACACCTCTAGGGGCTGGTGGGCAGGCCGGGCAAGTGGAATCACCATCCTCCACGCTCCCCCTCCCTCAGGCGGCACCCGCCTCAGAGGAGCTAGCCAAGGATAAGAGGATGCCCGATGCGGCATATAAGGTCTCTTATACATCCAGACCTAGCTCAGTGGGCTTGCACTTGCTGAAAGAGGTGAAGGACAAGATATGGGCCGGGGAGTACGTAGATATATTATCTCTGCTACCAGGCTACAGGGAGGCGTTGGCCGCGTCCTCAAAGACGGGGGAAGCGAAGAAGGTGGATGTGGAAAAGAGGCTTTTCCCACACACCTTTCGCAATTGGTCTAAGGCATTTGTTATCCTGGCTGGAGTAATTGGGGAGAAGGATCCCCAGGCGTGCGCATCGCTCTTTACGTATCACGACATGATCGAGGAAGCACACCACACTTACGGGGGAACGGGTTGGTGGACATATGACCGGTGCTTTAGGCAATCAATGAAGGCCCAAGAGGTGGTGATACCATGGAACGTCAAGGATGTCAACCTGTATCTGCAGTTTGTGTCTGGGGGCGGGGCAGATTCCTTTCGAGGGTGCGGCACCGGAGGTAGGGGGGCATGGCGGAATAACGTACCAGGGACTAGCCAGTCGCTGCACACCAACTCGGGCGTCTGTTGGCCGTTTAACCAGTCCAACTGCACGTACGACAACTGCCGTTTCCAACACATCTGCTCCTTTTGCGGCGGCCGCCACGCCCAGGCAAAGTGTTTTAAGAAGGGCGGTCGCAGGGGGAGGGGCGCAGGGCGGACGTTTGGACGCGAGGGCAGCGACACCAATAATCGTCGCCAATTTGGCACCGTGGCTAGCAAGGTATCCCAATAGGGAAGCGCCCCAGCTACTCCTAGCTGGGTTTAAGGAGGGGTTTAGGATCCCGTTTGAATATCAAGCGGGATCTGAGTTTAGTCGAAACTTGAAATCGGTCAGGACACACGGTGACGTAGCTAGGGAAAAGGTCTGGAAGGAAGTCCAATTGGGAAGGATGGCTGGCCCCTTCGAGTCCCCTCCCTTGCCTAATCTCAGGATTTCCCCATTGGGAGTGGTCCCCAAAAAAAGAGGCTGGGGAGTATAGGTTGATACAACACCTATCCTACCCCGAGGGGTCGTCGGTAAACGACGGCATTGACAGGGAGTTGTGTTCGGTGTCTTACGCGAACTTCGATCAAGCCGCAGCGCTTGTGGAAAGGATGGGAGAAGGGGCTCTAATGTCAAAAGCTGACATCAAATCGGCCTTCAGACACTTGCCAGTCCACCCCGAGTGCTTTCATTTGCTAGGCTGCATGCTCGAAGGTCAGTACTACATAGACTTATGCTTACCAATGGGATGTGCGCTTTCTTGTTTTTATTTCGAGACATTTAGCACCTTCCTAGAATGGGTGGCCCGGAAGAGGGTGCAGGCAGCGGGGGTCATGCACTACTTGGACGACTTCCTTTTTGTTGGCCCCAGGGGTTCGGACTTATGCGCTAGGTGGCTGTTCGAATTTTCAGCCCTGGCGCGTGAGTTCGGCGTTCCTTTGACCGACGAGAAGACGGTGCGGCCAACAACCACTCTTACCTTTTTGGGCATAGAAATCGACTCTGAGGCGATGGAGTACAGGCTCCCTCCGGAGAAGCTGGTCGCCCTAAGCAGGCTTCTCCGCGAATTCATAGCTCTCAAGAAAACATCATTGAGGCACTTCCAGGCGCTGCTAGGCCACTTAGTATTTGCTGCGCGCGTAATGCCGGCTGGGAGGGTTTTCGCCAGGCGCCTCTCCGCAGCAACGGTCGGGGTGAGACGACCCAACCACTTCATCCGCCTCACCGCCGAAATCCGAAAGGACTTGACGGTGTGGCTGCGTTTTTTAAAGGATTATAACGGCAGAACCTTGTGGCGAGGTCCCCCATCCAACAACACAGAGTTGCAGTTGTTTACAGACGCCTCAGGGTCAGTCGGTTTTGGGGCCCACTTCGGTGGGGCATGGTGCGCGGAGCGGTGGCCTCCCCACTGGCGGGGGACGCCGCTCATTAAGAACTTGGCGTTCTTTGAACTATTTCCCTTGCTCGTCGCAGTGCGCCTGTGGGGTCACTTATTCGCAAATAAGCAAGTAATTTTTTGGACAGACAACATGGGTGTAGTGGAAGCCGTGAACAATTTCGGCTCACGCTCCCCGCCGGTGCTGTCCCTTCTGCGCTGTTTCGTACTGGCATGTTTGCAATTGAACATAGCGTTCAAGGCTCGACATGTCCCGGGTGTGGTGAATAACATTGCTGATGCCTTATCCCGGTTACAGATGGCGCTGTTTCGGAGACTGGCCCCCGGGGCGGACCTAATCGGCAGTCCATGCCCTGCAGACCTTTGGGTGCTGGCGACGACCCAGTGACCTCGTTGGTACGATCATCGCTGGCTCCGGGTACGTGGCGGGCTTATTCGGCAGCGTGGCGCGATTATCAAAGTCTGGCAGGGGAATTGGGTCTCGACGTATTGGGAGTCGGGACCTTGCTATCATTTGTCCTAAACTTAAGGGCAAGGGGTTTAGCGGGAGGATCCATAGGGGAAAAAGTGACAGGGGTCTCCTTCTTTTTGCAGCTAGAGGGCAAGGGGGACCCAACGAAGGCATTTATCATCAAAAGGGTCCTAGCGTGGTTAACAAAGGGGACGGCGACAAATGACAGCAGAAGGCCAGTGACACCAGCGATATTAGAAGGTTTAATGCAGGCCACAGACAGAGTGTAAAAAGCGGGTAATCAGGCGGTGCACAGCTGCCGTCAGGATATGAAACAGGGAGTCCACACGCTATTTATCTAAAAGTCCATGTTTAATGAGTGCATGACAGCACAGAACAAAACTGCTACAAGGTACTTCTTGACGCGTTTCGTCTCGTTCGAGACTTTGTCAAAAGAATAACTGGCATTGCCTCCAGTGACGTTCTTATAGGGAGACAGGGATCTCTATTGGCTGTTGTTAATTAAATCAGATGTTCAACACACCAGATAAATAATGAGATCATAAGTGTCTAAGGTAACAAGACCTCCAATTAACCCTTTCCTATATCTTCACCTATGAGGCGTCACACAGAGCCAATCTGCTGCAGTAATACTTACACATAACATACACATAACCACAACATGTTTAAAAACAAATCTTAGCACTGCAAAGTAGATACATAATCTATCTTGCCAGTTTTGTAGCAGAAACTGCAACATATAACATATAAAATGTATATAGCATTAAATCAACAATATCACAATTAATACAATGCTGTATAATACACTATGGAATATTTATAGAATATGTAGAGTAATATCTTTGAAAGTATACATATATATCTAAACTAATTACACAATAAAATATATATATTTTTTAAATATGCAGACTCACTTGACAGAGAAGAGATTATTAAGTCTAAAAAATTTAATAAGAACAAAAGACAATATAATTATGAAAATGACTCTGTGTGTCCATCCTTCATTTCAGTCTTCAGTAGACAATCTAAAGAGATCAGAGATATATTCCACAAACACTGGAAAATACTTACCCTTGACAAAGACATAGCACCTATGGTACAGGGAGGACCAAGGTTGATTTATAAAAAAACTAAAACGTTAGGTTCCCACCTTTCACCAAGTTTATTTAGAGCCAATTCTCAAGGATCACAGATTAGTAATATACCAAGAGGTTTTTTCCCATGTGGGCGATGCTCAGTATGTAAATATGCTCGAGCTAAAAAAAACATTCCCACATGTGAGGGTATTCATCGCATTGGTAAATTTATGAATTGCCACTCTAGTTATGTGATCTATCATTTACAGTGTGGGTGCAAAATGTCTTATATTGGCCGTACCATCAGACCGGTGAGAGTCAGGATTCAAGAACACATCAGACATATTCCTAAGAAGGATATGTTGCACCCAGTATCCTGACATTTTTCTATGTTGTGGTTATGTGTATGTTATGTGTAAGTATTACTGCAGCAGATTGGCTCTGTGTGACGCCTCATAGGTGAAGATATAGGAAAGGGTTAATTGGAGGTCTTGTTACCTTAGACCCTTATGATCTCATTATTTATCTGGTGTGTTGAACATCTGATTTAATTAACAACAGCCAATAGAGATCCCTGTCTCCCTATAAGAACGTCACTGGAGGCAATGCCAGGTATTCTTTTGACAAAGTCTCGAACGAGACGAAACGCGTCAAGAAGTACCTTGTAGCAGTTTTGTTCTGTGCTGTCATGCACTCATTAAACATGGACTTTTAGATAAATAGCATGTGGACTCCCTGTTTCATATCCTGACGGCAGCTGTGCACCGCCTGATTACCCGCTTTTTACTGTTATACCTGCATGGGCTGGAGCACGCATCAGAGTACCCGGTTCAGAGTACCTTCAATTCATCCAGTGATCGGAAGGCGACGTGTCAAGATCGTGAGTACCTACCCTTCTTTTTCTCCCCGCAGTGGGACTGCTCTGTGTGTGTGATCCTGGGACAGTGAGGGCAGTGGCAGGGGATTGCGGTGTGTGTTGCCGGTCATAGTCTCCTGGCTGGAGACACGGCACCGCCGTTTATATCTATCCCCTTTACCACTCAAACACCCCATCCAGTAGAAAACCTGTTATCACACAGAGCACACATAAGACTTATTTTTGCTCATTACCCTATATGGTTGGACTCTGAAGGGGAACCGTTTATTGCATTGTTTATCCAGTGGATTTCGTCTGGATCATGTGTAGTGATTATTTGTGCACAATTCTAGCAGCATCAGTCATACCCTGAAGCAATTCTGGGACACTTCACAGACAGAGTGTGCCTATCAGGGTTCGAGGCGAAACTTTTCCGGCTGACGTTTGCATTGGCTTTCTTCGCAGCACTGCGAGCCGGGGAGTTGGTGTGCGCGTTGCGCAAGGGCGAGGGAGGGATGCAGTTCGAGGACATAGTCTTAGGGGAAGGGTGGGTCAAACTACACGTGAAAAGGTCAAAAACAGACCAGCGGGGGAGGGGAGTGTGGATATCTTTGCTAGGGCTACCAGGGACCAAATTTTGCCCAGTGAGCACGCTCAGGGAATACTTGGCATGCAGGCCAGACGGTCAGGGCCCCCTGCTCCTTCACGCGGACGGGGTACCGTTATCTAGATTCCAGTACCTGCGGGTTTTCCGCATGTGTCTAAGACACCAGGGCCTCGACGAGGCACAATACGGGACACATTCGTTCCGGATTGGGGCGGCAACGGAAGCATCACGCGCGGGGCTGTCAGTAGCTGCGATACAAAAGATAGGGCGATGGAAGTCTAACAGATACCGGTCCTATATCAGGCCCGCATTATCTGGGATTTAGCGTGCTTGGATAAACCCCCTCATCCTCTTTATACCTTCACAGACGCCGCACCCACTTGGATAATCGGAGACTCGCTTATACACTGGGCAGAGAAGCGGGCTGTCAAACGCCCATGCGGGGCTAAACTCGGGTTGCGAACGGAGGAGGCAAATGTGGTATGGGGGGGAGGTTGGGGGCTGCGGTGGGCTCAGTTGCTCCCGCGGCTAATGGTGATGGGCAGGGATAGGAGGGCGCCGCAGATCTTGCTCCTCCACGTCGGGGGCAACGACCTGGCCGATCGACGCTACTTCGAGCTGGTTAATTCAATAAAACACGACCTAGCCCTCATGCTCGCCCGTTGGCCAGAAGTACAGCTCGTTTGGTCGGACATATTGTGCAGGAGAGTGTGGAGGGGCGCGAGGGCACCGGGCGCCATCGACCGAGCGCGGGTCAAACTGAACAAGATGGTGGGGAAGTTTGTGACGCAGTGTGGGGGATGGCAGATCACCCATCCCGAGTTCGACAACAAGTCAACTGGCCTGTTCCGGGCCGACAGCACACACTTATCCGAGATAGGGGCGGACTTGTTCACTAACGATTTGCAGGAGGGGCTGGAGAGGGTCCTTGCGGGGTTGGCGGCACGGTCTAATTTAAGGAGGTTTAAATAGAGCCGTGAGTGGCGGCAGTTCGGGGGTAAGTGCTTGTCCTTGCCAGATGGGCTCGGGGCGGGCGTCGCCCGGGGGTAGGAGCGATTGGGCGGGATCAAGCTAACGTGACACCCGGGAACCCACTCGCGACAACGGCCGGCTCTTTAGGGGTCGGCCGGGTACGGGGGCAGCAGGCCAAGGCCTGGCTGACCCTCTGACCCCACTCTGGCTTGGACTAGCGCTTACTCCAGTATTTTGATTGTTAATAAACAAAGCCGCGGCCTTTTATACCTCCAAACTGAGTCTGCCATTACTTGTCTGTTATATGTGGGTACCGGTTCCAAGTGGGAGGGGGAGGGGGTCCCTCGCAGCCTCCCTGGTCAAGCAATCCCTCCAGCCAATTAGGCAAGGGAAGCCCATGACCAAGGGGCAAGCCCCCCTCCCCCCTCACCTCGCTGGGATCTCTGGGCCGCCGTCGCGGCCCCCCCTGGGGGGGGGGGGGGGACAGGCCTAGGGCAGTACAAAAGAGGCAGCCGGGAGCTGAATCTTCCATTCTGCTCCCGGTCTGCTGCGAAGAAAGGTAGATAGAGACACAGACAGAGAGCTACCAGAGAAGGTGTTACATGGGTGAGTGCTGAGTTATTACTGTGACTCTCTGATGCTAACATGACATTAGGTTCTGGGCTCTGCGTCCCACACATGATGAACACCATGACTGTATAAAACTGAGGGGTACATATATATGTATATATATATAGCAACTGTAAATATTACTGTATGTTCATTTGCATGTCTTAGACAGGTCTGCAACCCTGTCTTTCCCCATTGTCACCCAGCATACAGCGCTTCCACTGCAGCAAGGGATTCTGGGAAATGACATGCAAATGAGCACTCAGTGCCACCTTTTGTCTCAAGCTCGTATTACACAAGCCAATCCTCAAGCCAATGCATGCTGTTTTAAACACAGCTTTTAGACAGAGGCTGGGATGAGATGCAAAGCCATTAAACCCACTCACAGACATTTTTTTTTTTTTTTTACGGTTCACATATTAACAACCATTTAGTATCATTTTACAGAAAATAATAAACCGAAAACATCACTATACAATCCTTATATTGCCAAGACAAAAACCAACCCAAAGGCACAAAACCATTCTAAAAAGCCAAACAAAACAACACATTCCAAGGCATCATCTGTGCATCTACTACCAAACACACTCAATACAAAAAAATATGGTTACTTCCCATTTCTACACGCGACTTTTCGTACTTTCCACAGGACATTTAACATTGCATCTAATTACTTCACGTGTCCAAGCAATTTCTCTAACGCCTCACTGATATGATACGTACTACATTGTATTTCTAATTTTCTTACTTCCTCTTTAGACACCTCTGCTTTTGGGAACTGTACTTTCAGCCATTCCGTTTTTGAAACATTTAACCCTAAGTCACCTGCCTCTTTATTTATATTATTTATCACCTCTTTTACATGCCACTCCCTCGCCTTCCTTTCTCTCTCGCTTTCATAACTTACTTTTGTTCTTCCACTAAGGCCTGCCTTTTCTCCTTTTCCCCCTTTACTTTCCCTAATCTCTCCCCTTTCACCCCCACTCTGTTGGCCTGCCTTTCCATCACTTTCATTCCCACTTACTCCACTTACACTTCCCTGTATTTTAGTTCCCTCCACGCTTATCTGGCTTTGTGAGGACGAGCTATTGCCCTCACTTCTCTCCTTCTCCCTCACCTCTCCCCTAGCCTCTTTTATTTTAACCCACATGCTCCTTTTTTAATTCTTCATACTGCTCTTTTGTCAGCTGTTTTCTTTGGTACATCAGTTTTTCTAATCTTTCTATTATCTGTTCCTCACTACTCCCCCCATGCTGCTTCCGAAAAATACCAACCCAAAATAGAACATCTCCCACTGCGTCTTCAAAATGTTCCATCTTCTCTTTTAGGGTTACTTTCCCTGATACTTTTACAACTTTACCCTCTACACCTTCCTCTCTAGGCTCCCCTTTACTCTGGCTATCCTTATCTTCCTTTGTTTCTATCCCTTGCAGATTTTTACGCTTTTGAGCTTTTTTCCCTCCTATTTCCATTTCCTCCTCCAAGACATCTTGGGGACCTTCCCTCCCCCTCTGTGCATCTTGAAACTCCATACTTTCCGCCCAGCTAGGTTCCACCACACTCAATGACCGTATTTCCCCCCCCCCCCCCCCCGCATCTTTCTGATGCACTGCTCCCGTCTCCTCCCCACCTCCAGTTTCTGGGCCAAGGAGTCCAGGAAGAGATCTTCCTCTTTTTTCTCCACGATATCACTTATAGAACCCGCCAAACCCTCTATTGGGCCACTTGCTAGCATTTCTTCTCTTCTTAAATCCTCCTCATACATTGCTGTTATAGCCGGATCAAGCCCTCCCTCTTGGGAACTCTCCATCTCAAAAATTCCCTGACCCTCAACTGTCTCTTCCCCTTCGTCTAGCACACTGTCCCCTTTAGCTGCCTGGGCATATGTCCTTTTAGTGCACTGCCATGCCAAGTGTCCTTCCTCTCCGCATAGATGGCATCTCTTAGGGACTCCACAGTTGGCTGCAGTATGTCCCTCTTCCCCACAATTACGGCACACAATTCCCGTTTTCGTGCAACCCTCCTTTGTATGTCCATAAGTGTGGCAATGCCTGCAATATAGAGGCTGTCCCGAGTAAAACAAAAATCCTCTGTCTCCTCTAATATTGAACATGGCCGGTGGGTGTGTCACTCCTCCCGCACATGATGGATCCCGTCTGAACCGTACCCAGAAACGTCTCTTCCCGTTGAACATGCCATACGGATTTTTTAGTTCTTCACCTCCTCTAATCATTTCACAATACTGTTTCAAAAAACACACAATCTCCTCTTTCCTTGCATACGGAGTGTACATGTGAAGTACAAGTGGTCTCTCCTCCAGCATAAAACTTGGGATTACCTTTACATGCAAATGAACATACAGTAATATTTACAGTTGCTTTATGCTTTACTGTGGAGGGGTTTTGTCACTTTTTTACCCACCATAACCTTAATAGTAGTGGTGATTACCTAGTCTAGTCTCAAACCTGCTTTGCCATTAAGACCAACCCCACACTGATGAGACCCATTAAGGTCGAAACAGCTGTGTATCTGAGCCTGTGTCCCCTTGGCCTTGAGTCATCGTCCCTTCGGGGACTAAAGACTCCTGCTGCTTTTGGGGGGGCACGCCATCTCGAGCTAAGAGGAGTGATCCTGAGCGAGCGGTTCTGAGCGAGCGGATGCGGAAGTGAGGGGCCGGCACCTTTGCCCTGGGACATCGCCTTTACTGGCTAAAGTCCCTTGCTGCTTTTGGGGTGCCGCACCTGAGCTTGGGAGAGCAGAGATGACATCGCAAGCTGGAATGCGCAATTCCATTCGGTTCCTGATCGAGGAGACCGAGAGAAGTCGAGTGAACCTGCTGTGGATAGTGGAGAAGGTGCTGAAGCAATTGATCGGTCTGGACACTGAGAGGATCTTCTGCCTTCAGGATTTCCCTGCACAGGGGATTTATGACCTGACCTGTCATCAAGAAGCGGATGTTTGGTGCACTTTTGAAAAGTGCAAGGAGAAGTCTGGTGACCCGATCTTACATGGCATCAAGGTAATTCCAAGTTTTATGCTGGAGGAGAGACCACTTGTACTTCACATGTACACTCCGTATGCAAGGAAAGAGGAGATTGTGACTTTTTTGAAACGGTATTGTGAAATGATCAGAGGAGGTGAAGAACTTAAAAACCCATATGGCATGTTCAACGGGAAGAGACGTTTCTGGGTACGGTTGAGACGGGATCCATCATGTGCGGAAGGAGTGACACACCCACCGGCCATGTTCAATATCAGAGGAGACAGAGGATTTTTGTTTTACTCGGGACAGCCTCTATATTGCAGGCATTGCCACACTTATGGACATACAAAGGAGGGTTGCAGGAAAACGGGAATTGTGTGCCGTAATTGTGGGGAAGAGGGACATACTGCAGCCAACTGTGGAGTCCCTAAGAGATGCCATCTATGCGGAGAGGAAGGACACTTGGCACGGCAGTGCACTAAAAGGACATATGCCCAGGCAGCAAAAGGGGACATTGTGCTAGAAGAAGAGGAAGAGACAGTGGAGGGTCTGGGAATTTGTGAGATGGAGAGTTCCCAAGAGGGAGGGCTTGATCCGGCTATAACAGCAATGTATGAGGAGGATTTAAGAAGGGAAGAAATGGTAGAGAGTGGCCCAATAGAGGGGGAGGTGGAAGTGGAAATAATGGACACGACCGGACACAAGAAAGGGGCGCAAAAACGAAGTTTACAAAGTGACAATGATATTTGTACAGTTGATGGGGAGGGGAAGAGTGAGCTACGGCAAGATAAGGTGACGAAGTCAAAGTTTTGTGCGCTGGATTTGTCCAGTATTGACGTTAGTAGGGAAGAGGAACAGACCGTGAGTAAAGGAAAAGAGGAAAATAAGAAGTTAGATAGGGAAGCGCAAGAAACTGAGGAGAAGGCAGGCCCTGGTGGTGCGAGTGGAAAAGGTAAAGAGGGAAAGAGTAAGTGTAAAGGGTTTGTTGTTAGTGGAAGCAAAAACGAGTCTTCGCAAGGGATAGAAACAAAGGATGATAAGGATTGCCAGAGTAAAGTGGAGCCTAGAGAGAAGGGTGTAGAGGGTAAAGTTAAAAAAGTATCAGGGAAGGTAACCCTAAAAGAGAAAATGGAACAATTTGAGAACGCAGTGGGAGATGTTCTGTTTTGGGTGGGTATTTTCCGGAAGCAGCATGGGGGTAGTAGTGATGAACAGATAATAGAAAGATTGGAAAAAATGATGTACCAAAGAAAACATCTGACAAAAGAGCAATATGAAGAATTGAAAAAGGAGCATGTACAGTGGGTTAAAATAAAAGAGGCTAGGGGAGAGGTGAGGGAGAAAGAGAGTAGCGAGAGCAACAGCTCGTCCTCATAAAAAAGTCAGATAAGCGTGGAGGGAACTAAAATACAGAGAAGTGTAAGTGGAGTAAGTGGGAACGAAAGTGAAGAAAAGGCAGGCAAAAAAGGGATTGTACAGGCAAAAGAGGCAAATTCTGCGGGAGATAGTAAGGGGAGGAGCACCCAGGGAAAGGATGAAGTAGGGCTTACAAAGGAAGAGGTTTTGCACAATCAACTTGCGAGGGGATTTGGGCGGAGATATTGGGATGTGAAAGAGGCAAGGGACGGGTGTGAAAAAAGTGTGAGGTCTGGATTCCAGTTAGAGAGGTTTGGAACGTATGGAGAAATAATTAAAACAGATGATCGCATCACTTGAGAATAGAGAAAGGGTTTTTGTTTTTAAATGAAAGAATCTTGAAGTATATGGTTCTTATCTTTGTATGATGTTTTGGTTATAGGGTTTTTTCGTAAAGTTATGTTTTTTTTTTCCCTTCTGAAAAGTTTATCTTTGTGTTTGTATATATCTGAAGGATGAAGGAAGAAAATGTAAATATATTATGTTTTGGTGTCTTTCTAATGTTGGGTGACTGTTGTCACTATGGTGTGTTTTTTTGGTTTCCAAAAAAGTCTGTAAACTTAAAAAAGTTGTTGAATAAAAAAGTTTAAAAAAAAAAGGTTGAAACATGTCTGTGAGTGGGTTTAATGGCTTTGCATCTCATCCCAGCCTCTGTCTAAAAGCTGTGTTTAAAACAGTGTGCATTGGCTTGAGGATTGGCTTGTGTAATACGAGCTTGAGACAAAAGGTGGCACTGAGTGCTCATTTGCATGTCATTTCCCAGAATCCCTTGCTGCAGTGGAAGCGCTGTATGCTGGGTGACAATGGGGAAAGACAGGGTTGCAGACCTGTCTAAGACATGCAAATGAACATACAGTAATATTTACAGTTGCTTTATGCTTTACTGTGGAAGGTTTTTGTCACTTTTTTACCCACCATAACCTTAATAGTGTGTGTCTATCTATCTATCTATCTATCTATCTATCTATCTATCTATCTATCTATCTACTATATATTTGTGAAAGTGTTCTGTGGCCGTGTCTCCCTGTGTCCCCTGTGTCCCTAGCGGCAATCCCATTGGCTCCCTTGGCCCGCCCCCGCACACCTCTCATTGGCAGGACACACACATACACTCACACAGAGATACACACACACACGGAGACACACACAGGCAGGACACGGAGACACACACAGGCAGGACACTGAGACACACACAAAGATACACACACACTGAGACACATACAGATACACACACACACACACACTGAGATACACACACACTGAGACACACACAGATACACACACACACACACACACACACACTGAGATACACACACACTGAGACACACACAGATACACACACACACACTGAGATACACAGACAGGACACAGATAGACAGACAGGACACATACACATACACATATACAGACAGGACACACACACACACACACACACACCACCCCACCCCCTCTGTCCATCCCCCCCCAACACGTGCGCCGCCCTGCACCGGCTCCAGACGGAGGGGAAGCGCGGCCCTCCTACCCCAGCCGCTTCCTTACCTCCCCGGCGCTACCTCCCCCTCAGGTAAGTAACTGCGCGTCCCGCCTCAGCTTATGGCGCCAGTAACTCTCCCATTTCAGGCGCGCAGCCTCGCGCCTCAGGCCCACACAGGCCCACACAGGGTGCTTCCTGCCGTCGGCTGCACGCCTCACTCAGCCGGACGGCACATCGGGGGACAAGTGGGCGCCGGCGGGGGGGAGCGCGCGTCACGGGGAACGGGGGGGGGGGGCGAGTCATGGGGAACGGGGGGGGCGAGCCGCGAGTCACGGGAAACGGGGGGACGACGCGAGTCACGGGGAACGGGGGGGGGGCGAGCCGCGAGTCACGGGGAACTGAGGGGGGGGGGGGCGAGTCACGGGGAACGGGGGGGGGGCTTTGTGTTTTTCAATCAGATCGCCCAACAAATGTAACCCCCCTTCCTTGGGCTATTGTGAACTAATAGTAATAGCATGTTTATTAGGCCAAGGGGGTGATGTAGCGAGGCAAACTGTTGCAAGGTCTTTGCGCCCAAGTTTGGTGCCGGGATTTGAAGGGTGACAACAGGAGGAGTTAGGGAAGAGTTCCCCCGTGTTATACACGGCTGTAGCAGACGTTTTTTGTGTGTGCGTTATGAGGGACGTAATGACACTTGCCTTAACTGTCCAAGCAGTGTGTCGTTCCCCCCCCTCCCCTTTCTCCCCCCCCTCCCCTTTCTCCCCCCCCCTCCCCTTTCTCCCCCCCCCTCCCCTTTCTCCCCCCCTCCCCTTTCTCCCCCCGCCTCCCCTTTCTCCCCCCGCCTCCCCTTTCTCCCCCCCCCCTTTCTCCCCCCTGCTCCCCTTTCTCCCCCCTCCCGCTCCCCTTTATCCCCCCTCCCGCTCCCCTTTCTCCCCCCTCCCGCTCCCCTTTCTCCCCCCTCCCCTTTCTCCCCCCTCCCGCTCCCCTTTCTCCCCCATCCTGCTCCCCTTTCCCCGACCCCGCTCCCCTTTCCACCACCCCCTCTGCTCCCCTTTCCCCCCCCTCCGCTCCCCTTTCCCCCCCTCCTCCGCTCCCCTTTCCCCCCCCTCCTCCGCTCCCCTTTCCCCCCCCTCCGCTCCCCTTTCCCCCCCCTCCGCTCCCCTTTCCCCCCCCTCCTCCGCTCCCCTTTCCCCCCCCTCCTCCGCTCCCCTTTCCCCCCCCTCCTCCGCTCCCCTTTCCCCCCCCCTCCTCCGCTCCCCTTTCCTCCCCCCCTCCGCTCCGGGAGTGTCTCTAGCTTTGAATCATTACAACTAAAAGCTGGATTCCGATTGGCTCACACACATCAGGGGGTGTTCCAACCCATATCCACCCTTTGGATTAACATGCTCAAAGGTTGCTTAGGCCTGCCCCTGAATATTGCTACTATACTCAGAGCTGAAATGCAAACAGGCTAACTGAAGGAATTAACCTTTCCACTGCCTGTTCTAACAGGACTGACAGAGGAAAGGCCCAGAATTAGCAATAGATGCCGAAGGCCAGGCTATATATATGTAGAAAAGCACTTTATGCCCCATGTTAGAGTGTAGCCTTTTCCCCATACAGTAAGGCTGAGTTCAGCGTGGCTGCTGCGGCAGCGTGCGTCCACGCGCACCTCCCCCGCGTGCTCCTGCAGCCTGGCGATCTGTGTTCAGGCTGCAGGAGTCGGGTCGCGGCATTTGGGGGCTTGGAGGGGGGAACGTGTCACGGAGCTGGTTCGCTGAACCAGCTCACGTGATGCGACTGCAGCCCCAAATATCATTTCTGGTTACAGCGGCGTCAACGCTGCACTTTACCGCCGGTGGAGTTTTCAGTTTGAACACTCCCACCAAACAATCTGAAATTGCGACGGACGTGCGCACGCACGCGTCGCGTAGCAGCCACCCCGAACACGGCCTTAGAAAGGCAGCCAGTAATGTAATGTGTGTTTTAGCATTTCTTTGCATGCAGGCACAGTAATTCACTTAGCTGCGTTGTCTGCAGAGAAATGCTGGGTCGTGACAAAGGGTTGGGAGCAGCTAAGTGCCGGGACAAATGGTGAGCGGGGAAGGGCTGATTATCAGGTCCGGTGATGGACTCCCAGCGCGGTAGAGTCTATACACATAATATATAAAGCTTGGCCCCCTGCAGAAGCAATTCCTCCAGCCAATTAGGCAAGGGAAGCCCATGACCAGGGGGCAAGCCCCCTCCCCCCTCACCTCCCTGGGATCTCTGGGCCGCCATCGCGGCCCCCCCTGGGGGAGGGGGCAGGCCTAGGTCAGTACAAAAGAGGCAGCCGGGAGCTGAATCTTCCATTCTGCTCCCGGTCTGCTGCGAAGTTTAGTGTCCTCTCCTCTCCTCCAGGTGAGCCTCCGTGGCTGGCCTGCTCGGCGGGCGGGGAGGGGGGGGCCTCCGGCGAAGGGGGGGATCCGCCTGCCGGACCAAGGGATAGCTAGTGGGGATCCCCCTTACCGCGTGGCTCTCCCTCCATCAGCCTTGGTAGCTGGCGGGCGGGGAGGGGGGGCCTCCGGGGAACGGGGGGATCCCCTTGCCGGTACCAGGGAATAGCCAGGGGGGATTCCCTTGCCACGTGGCTCGCCCTCCATCAGCCTCTGCGGCTGGGGAGGGGGGGGCCAGAGGGAGGACGAGGAGAGGCACAACAACCCCCCACGTTTTTTTGCTACGACGGTTCCCCCAACAGAATGGCCATGGGTATCCCCCAACCCCCCCCCGGGGTTGGAGCACGGGTCACTCAGTGGGGTTACATGGCAGTGGTATAATGTGCTGTAATTGATTTTTTCAACATTGGATAAAGTTATGATCAATGCTAGAATGGCCGTGGGTATCGCTGCATACCGCATTCGTAGTGATAGCGGGCTGTATGTGGGGAATAAAGTGTATACACCTCAGTGTGGTTATAATGCGTTGTATTCGGGGTATGGTTATAATGCGTTGTATTCGGGGTATAAGGCATACGAGCTGCATTCGAGGTACAATTGGCTGTAATTGGGTTACATGGCGTATATTGTATTTGGATTATAGGGGGTGTATATATACCGCATCCGAAGTTACAATGGGCTGTAATGGGGTGACATGGTGTATATAGTGTGTATACTGCACTCGTAGTTACGTTCTGTTGTATGCTAGGGTGTGTATAGGTGCTGCATTCGCCGTTACAATGTACTGTAACTGGGTTACATAGCGTATATAGTGTATATACTGCATTCACGGTTACGTGCTGCATGTGGAGTATAAGGTGTATTTATGCTGCATTCAGTGTTGTAATGTGCTGTAATTGGGTTACATGGCGGGTATAGTGTATATACCGCAGTCAGGGTTAAGTGCGGTATGTGGATTATAAGGTGTACATTTGCTGCATGCAGGGTTATAAGGTGTCGTAATTGGGGTACATGGCGTATATAGAGTATATACTGCATTCACGGTTACGTGCTGCATGTGGAGTATAAGGTGTATTTATAGAGTGACCATTTGTCCCGGTTTTGCCGGCACAGTCCCGTTTTTTTCTGTGCTGTCCCGGTTGACAGTCCGTCCCGGAAATGTCCCGGGTTTTGCCCCTGGTGACTGGTACCGTGCGCAAGGCGGCGGCGGTGCGCGGAGGCGGCAGCGTGAGGAGGATGCGGCGGTGCGCGGAGGCGGCAGAATGAGGATGCGGCGGTGCGCGGAGGCGGCAGCGTGAGGAGGATGCGGCGGTGCGCGGAGGCGGCAGCGTGAGGAGGATGCGGCGGTGCGCGGAGGCGGCAGCGTGAGGAGGATGCGGCGGTGCGCGGAGGCGGCAGCGTGAGGAGGATGCGGCGGTGCGCGGAGGTGGCAGCGTGAGGAGGATGCGGCGGTGCGCGGAGGCGGCAGCGTGAGGAGGATGCGGCGGTGCGCGGAGGCGGCAGCGTGAGGAGGATGCGGCGGTGCGCGGAGGCGGCAGCGTGAGGAGGATGCGGCGGTGCGCGGAGGCGGCAGCGTGAGGAGGATGCGGCGGTGCGCGGAGGCGGCAGCGTGAGGAGGATGCGGCGGTGCGCGGAGGCGGCAGCGTGAGGAGGATGCGGCGGTGCGCGGAGGCGGCAGCGTGAGGAGGATGCGGCGGTGCGCGGAGGCGGCAGCGTGAGGATGCGGCGGTGCGCGGAGGCGGCAGCGTGAGGAGGATGCGGCGGTGCGCGGAGGCGGCAGCATGAGGATGCGGCGGTGCGCGGAGGCGGCAGCGTGAGGAGGATGCGGCGGTGCGCGGAGGCGGCAGCGTGAGGAGGATGCGGCGGTGCGCGGAGGCGGCAGCGTGAGGAGGATGCGGCGGTGCGCGGAGGCGGCAGCGTGAGGAGGATGCGGCGGTGCGCGGAGGCGGCAGCGTGAGGAGGATGCGGCGGTGCGCGGAGGCGGCAGCGTGAGGAGGATGCGGCGGTGCGCGGAGGCGGCAGCGTGAGGAGGATGCGGCCGTATTATTTTTTTTTCCCCAATAGCAGGATGCCGGGGGCGGGGCTTTAGAGTAGAAGCAGGGGATTGGTTGGAGGTTAGGATATGCCGGGGGCGGGGCTTAGTATCAGGGACGGATGTAGTGTGTGTGTGTGTGTGTGTGTGTGTGTGTGTGTGTGTGTGTGTGTGTGTGTGTGTGTGTGTGTGTGTGTACCAGTGTGTGTGTGTGACTGCCCCCCTCCCAGTGTGTGTGTGACTGCCCCCGCACCCAGTGTGTGTGTGTGTGTGACTGCCCCCTCCCAGTCTGTGTGTGTGTGACTGCCCCTCCCTCCCAGTGTGTGTGTGACTGCCCCCCTCCCAGTGTGTGTGTGTGTCTACCC
Organism: Ascaphus truei; assembly: GCF_040206685.1. Taxonomy (NCBI): domain Eukaryota; kingdom Metazoa; phylum Chordata; class Amphibia; order Anura; family Ascaphidae; genus Ascaphus; species Ascaphus truei. The sequence goes on from NW_027456849.1 coordinate 135,814, forward strand.
CCCTCCCAGTCTGTGTGTGTGTCTGCCCCCTTCCCAGTCTGTGTGTGTGTGTCTGCCCCCCTCCCAGTCTGTGTGTGTGACTGCCCCCCTCCCAGTCTGTGTGTGTGACTGCCCCCCTCCCAGTCTGTGTGTGTGACTTCCCCCCCTCCCAGTGTGTGTGACTGCCTCCCCTCCCAGTCTGTGTGTGTGACTGCCCGCCTCCCAGTCTGTGTGTGTGACTGCCCCCCCTCCCAGTTTGTGTGTGTATGACTGCCTGCCTCCCAGTCTGTGTGTGTGACTGCCCCCTCCCAGTCTGTGTGTGTGACTGCCCCCCTCCCAGTCTGTGTGTGTGACTGCCCCCCCTCCCAGTGTATGTGTGACTGCCCCCCTCCCAGTCTGTGTGTGTGACTGCCCGCCTCCCAGTCTGTGTGTGTGTGACTGCTCCCCTTTCCAGTCTGTGCAAGTGTGACTGCCCGCCTCCCAGTCTGTGTGTGTGACTGCCCCCCCTCCCAGTTTGTGTGTGTATGACTGCCTGCCTCCCAGTCTGTGTGTGTGACTGCCTCCCCTCCCAGTTTGTGTGTGTATGACTGCCCCCCTCCCAGTCTGTGTGTGTATGACTGCCCCACCTCCCAGTGTGTGTGACTGCCCCCCTCCCAGTGTGTGTGTGACTGCCCCCCCTCCCAGTGTGTGTGTGACTGCCCCCTCCCAGTGTGTGTGTGACTGCCCCCCCTCCCAGTGTGTGTGACTGCCCCCCTCCCAGTGTGTGTGTGACTGCCCCCCTCCCAGTGTGTGTGACTGCCTCCCCTCCCAGTGTGTGTGTGACTGCCCCCCCACCCAGTGTGGGTGTGTGACTGCCCCCCACCCAGTGTGGGTGTGTGACTGCCCCCCTCGCAGTGTGTGTGTGACTGCCCCCGCAGCCAGTGTGTGTGTGTGTGTGTGTGACTGCCCCCTCCCAGTCTGTGTGTGTGTGACTGCCCCTCCCTCCCAGTGTGTGTGTGACTGCCCCCCTCCCAGTGTGTGTGTGACTACCCCCCTCCCAGTCTGTGTGTGTGTGACTGCCCCCCCTCCCAGTCTATGTGTGTGTGACTGCCCCCCCTCCCAGTCTGTGCGTGTGTGACTGCCCTCCCCCTCCCAGTCTGTGTGTGTGTGACTGCCCCTCTCCCAGTCTGTGTGTGTGTGACTGCCCCCCCTCCCAGTGTATGTTTGACTGCCCCGCTCCCAGTCTGTGTGTATGTGTGACTGCCCCTCCCTCCCAGTGTATGTGTGACTGCCCCCCCTCCCAGTCTGTTTGTGTGTGTGACTGCCCTCCCCCTCCCAGTCTGTGTGTGTGTGACTGCCCTCCCCCCTCCCAGTCTGTGTGTGTGTGACTGCCCCTCTCCCAGTCTGTGTGTGTGTGACTGCCCCCCTCCCAGTGTATGTTTGCCTGCCCCCCTCCCAGTCTGTGTGTATGTGTGACTGCCCCCTCCCAGTCTGTGTGTCTGTGTGTGTGTCTGTCTGCCCCCTGCCACTGTGTGATGCCCCTCTCCCAGTGTGTGTAAGTGCCCCCTCCAAGTCTGTGTGTGTGTGTGTCTGCCCCCTCCCATTCTCTGTGTGTGTGTGTGTCTGCCCCCCTCCCATTCTGTGTGTGTGTGTGTCTGCCCCCCTCCCATTCTGTGTTTGTGTGTGACTGCCCCCCCCCAGTGTGTGTGTGACTGCCCCCTCCCAGTGTCTGTGTGTATCAGTGACAGAATGTATACAGACACCAACCCACTCACCCACTCACCCACGTGTCAGTCAGTCACCCACGTGTCAGTCAGTCACCCACCCATATGTCAGGCAGTCAGTCACCCACCCACCCACGTGTCAGGCAGTCTAACATTTCAGTCAGTCACCCACCCACGTGTCAGTCAGTCACCCACCCACGTGTCAGGCAGTCAGTCACCCACGTGTCAGGCAGTCAACCCAAGTGTCAGGCAGTCACCCACCCAAGTGTCAGGCAGTCTCCCACCCACCCCCCCAAGTTTCAGGCAGTCGTACTGAGCCACTAATTGAGCCAGCTGTGCTGAAGTAGGGATATCCTAAAAACCTGGCCTGTGTGCGGCCCTCGAGGACTGGAGTTGTGCAGGCCTGCCCTAGAGAAAGTGCAGCGCACCATGATCCAGAGAAGAGGCAGGTCTGGCAAAAATCTATCTTTATTAGAAAGTCATAAAAACAAGGGATGCAACCCCACCCCACTCTGCCACATAACCAGGATGCTGACACCCACCTGATGACGTCAGAGCTACCATATGGCGCCCCCTAGTGACGTCAGACGTCTAGGTCTAAATCCCTGGCAATACAGCATAGAGCTGCCTTGGAGGACTGCAGCCACAGCCACACATGGGGGAGTGTTCAGTCTGGGGAGAGGTGTGGCTGAGGCTGCAGTCCTCCAAGACAGCTCTATGCTGTATTGCCAGGGATTTAGACGTCTGACGTCACTAGGGGGCGCCATGTGGTAGCTCTGACGTCATCAGGTGGGCGTCAGCATCCTGGTTATGTGGCAGAGCCGGGAGGGGTGAGTATCAGGGGAGGTGGTATATATTGTGACTGTTTTCTTGTGTTTGGTAGCCTTCACCTTGAGAAAGGCTGTATTTGACTGCCGAAACGTTGGACTTTATGGCATATTAAACCTCCTTTGAGTAAGACCGTGTGCCTTCTTCTTCTTCTTTGTCCGGCTACAGGAAGGGTCAGGAGACAGGGAGGACAGAGGCAGGAGAACCCCATCTGGCTCCGGCCTTGCCTGTCCCTACGAATACAAACATACAACCCCTCACTGAATAACATAGCCCTAACCCCATGTAATAATCCTGGGTGTAAACAAAATAATGGTTTTATGAATATTGTAATGGTTTATTAGGGACCTAGGAGGTGGCCAGTGGGGCTGTTATGTGTATTTGTGTTTATTGTGGGTAGCGGGGGTGGGTGAACCGGGTATTGGCCCCAAGGATGGGTGTTTAGGCCTACCGGGTGGGGGGGTAGTGGGAGGGGTTAACCCCTTCATTACCTTAGCGGTATTAACCGCTAAGTTAAAGAAGAGGTTAAGTCATCCCCCAACCCCCTGGCAAGGCCTAAACACCCAGCCAGGGCCAAATACCACCTTCTCCCACCCCCGCTACCCACAATAAGCCTGGCACGGGTGTATAACCCCTTCATTGCCTTGGCGGTAATGAAGTTGCCTGTAAATGCATTTTTTATGCATGGGATTCATGCCGGGGGTCTCTGATGCTGATATTAATGGATATCAGCTCCGGGATACATGCATTTTATTTTCATCGCAGCTTCACCCCACCTTCTTGCCTACTTTTGTGGCTGGACAATTTGGAGAAGAAACAGCAATTTTAAAGTGGCGATCAGCCGCAATAAGCTGATCAGGGCTTATAGAATTGAGCGTGTTTGAAAAACTGGCGATCAGTGCCGAAAAGTGGCTTATCACCGCGCATCTGCAGATTTTATTTATTTATTTATTTTCCGGCAAAAAAAAAAACGGTTATTTTTGCTCTAATCGCCAGCTTCTCTGGGCTTACTGAATCGCTGTAGGCGATTACTGCATGAGGGCCTTAGGGAGGATTTGTTCCTGTAAAGTACACCTAGTTTGGCATAGGATTTGGATGTCAGGGTATCAATGTGCAACCCAAATGTTAAATGGGAGTTGAACTATATGCCCAGATATTTCAAACCAGTAACAGGGGCTAGGATGGTATTAGAGCTGGTTTTTATCTGAAGCTCTGTCATTGGTAGCTTTAGCAATTTAGCTCTGGTCCCAAATACCATTGTTACAGTCTTGTCAGTGTTTAAAATCAGTTTGTTTTGGGAAATCCAGTTTCAAGTCTCAAAAAATCAGATTGAAGTATGTGTTCAAGGTCAGAGAGGCGAGGGCTGCGTGCATATAGGATAAGATCTAAGGCCTCTCACAATAACCCGTTAGGAATATAAATTCCTCATCTATCCGACATAAGTATAAAATATACTCTACCTAGACCCCTAATACAGAGTTACCCACCTTATACGGGAGCAGCTGCCAGACGAGTATACACTGGCGACACACTTTATTCGAGCTCGGCTAGTCCCACGAATTCGGGTATACCCGGGTGTATTGAGGTTTGTGACTGTTTTCTGCCCGAGTGCATTGGGTTATTTTCCAGACAGGGATTGAAGCATTTTATTCCCGCTGGCTGCAATACTGCACAGTATATATATATATGCTGCATTACAATTCATGAATTTATGCCATCTGGTAGACACGCGAAGCATTGCAGCCTATTAAATCCTAATCATTATCATTTAACAGATCAGCCGCCCGTCAGCCAGGCATGAACCCAGGCTGGGAAGGCAAACGGAACGGGGCTTGTCAGAGGTGAGGAGCGGCGCATTCCAGGTATCTGCCAGGTACATACTGGGTATTTGCTCGAATAAAGTGTGTCGGTGCAGTAGTAAATGTATCTTATTTCTTTTGCCACTGGAGGGCAGCGTGGAGTTACACGGAGTGGCGCCCGTAAGGACGACGTGCCAGTTAGGCGGAAGGAGAAGCGCACACACTTTTATGTGAAACGGATATATTTGGGGAGGGATTTTGTAGTCTGAGTGAGAAAATTGATATTTTGTCACAATGGAAAAATTAACCATTTAAATATGCACAGATTTTATCCCACTTTTGGAAATTAGGGATGTTGCCTAAAAGTTTGAGAATGCACAAAGTGCCACCCCTGGGCTTTAATGAAGCAGCATTTGTGGGATAAAGGGATCAGCATTCTGTATAAAGGTATTTTGGGCTCGATATAAATAATTGAAGCCAAAAACTAATATTAAGGGGCCTATGCAGAGAGCAGCGCGAACGGAAATTTCGGCGTTTTTTAGCGCTATATGGCTATAATAAGGTTGGAAATGGCGAGTTGAGTAAAAAGCGCCATTTTTTATTTTTTTTTAGTAGAACTCGCCGCACGGCTGGCGAGAACCAAAATCTCGCCAGTTTTGAAAAGGGCCGTATGCAGAAAGGTATGATCGCCATCTAGGGGCTGTTCGCGCCATTAAAATGGAGAGAAATTCTACAATTAGCTCCGCCAACAAAAGTTGGCAGGAAACTGGAGCTCACCGGCGAGAGTGAAAAGGAAAAAAAAAAACGCTCTTTTTTTCAAACATGTTTCACCAGCGCGCATCTCGCCGGTTGAAACTCTCCATAATCAAGCATGATTTTAAATGCAGTTTTCTGACGTTTCTGCATATGGAGATAAAATCACGCCATTACAGGTACAATTTATTACCAATTCCAATTATTTCCAGCGCTGCTCTCTGCAAAGGCCCCTAAGTAAATTGAGAATGGAAAAATATTCAGCACAAACGTACAGAATGTGATGTTCTGAGAGATCTTACAGATGTTATCAAATCCCACAATGAATGTATAGAAAATGTCTGTATAGAACGAGTCAAACAAGAATATGCCAATAAAACGTTTAATTGGGAGATACAGGGGCCACAATTCAGGTCAGTTAGCTGGAAGAAGGGAAGCCGGTCAGCCGGTAGAGCCGGTCAGCCGGTCAGCCAGAAGAGCAGGTCAGCCGGTCAGCCAGTAGAGCAGATCAGCCGGTCAGCCGGTAGAGCAGGTCAGCCGGTCAGCTCTGAGATCAGCATTACTTATATCTCCTAACCTTTGCCCCCTGCATGTAATGCGCAGAACAGCCTGCACTGCATATACTGTACATGAGATACTTAACCCTTTCTTTTCGCTCGACTCTAATCTGAATGATTTGCTAATTGGTTTGTAATTAGAGAGATATTTGTAGCAGAATCCCATGTATGTTCTTTTTACCTTTTTAGATACCGTTTTGTGTAATAAAAGATATGAGATCAGAGGGGCTCCCTGTTTGCACTCGTGTTTTGGCAGAAGTGTATATGTGACCCTATAAATCTCCCTCACACCCGGCTTGGCAGTGTGACACTAGTGCAGCGACCTGGGGAAGAATCACTGAGCTGTTAGCAATAGATACAACGGATAGAAAAGACACTACACATAGGTTGGATTAAAGAGAGTATTTTATTGAAATAATTAATCTCTTTGCTGGGAGGTGCCTGCAGCACATTGCAGAGCGATATAGTAACACGCAGAGCAATGCACTGCAGGCCCCTCCGGCAGCAAAGGAGTGAAGACCAATGCAGGGTGTATAAAGATCTCACTGATAATTCATGCACAAAGGGCTGTTTGTTGCTGTGATCCAGAGGAAGGCGAAACATAACCCCTGCTGTGCAATGGGGGAAAAAAATTCCTTCCTGACCCCATTAAATGGCGATCGGATGGTCCCTGGATCACTGCGCAGTGAGATCAGATGGAGCAGCACAGATCAGCGTTGTTATACACAGGGGCACACTCAGTATATAGAGATGCGGGTGATGGGGCCCTTGTGCCCCTGTGTATAACTCACCTGCTCCCCCATCCCCCTACATATCTATCCCATTCACCCCTTTTCCTCCCGCATACCTCGCAGGGCCGGCCGGCCATTAGGCGGTCGCCTAGCGCGCAAAGGTCCTAGGGGCGCATTAATAATCATTATTATTTTTTCCTCTTATTATTTCTAATTTATTTATCTTTTTTTAAAAATTATTATTCTTTTTTTTATCCAGTATTTTGGCGCCCTTTTATTTTTATTTTGCGTCGCGCTGGGGTGCGGTCGCACCCCCTGCAGCCCCGATAGCTACGCCACTGTTTATTTTATTATTTTATTTATCTTATTATTTTTTATACAACTGGGGCACAAATTTTAAGTTTCGCCTGGGGCGCATGAAACCCGTGCTCCGGCCCTGCTCCTTGTTCTCTCTCACCCTCTCACGCCCAATATCCCAATCTCCCTCTAGTACCTGCCCCTCCCGCAGCCTTCCTGATCTTATCTGCCTCTCCTGCGGTCAAACCAACTTCTCAGGGCCCCTAGAATACCCCTGGATCTACGCCCTGGCTCCTCTGCTACCTGCTCCCGGGGTCTGCTGCTCCGCCTAAAAAAGGTGAAGCAGCAGATCTGTCCGCACCTCTCGTATTCTGCTACCTGCTCCCGGGGTCTTCTCCTCCGCCTAAAAAAGGTGAAGCAGCAGATCCGTCCACACCTCTCGTATTCTCCTAGGCCATCGTCCACCACGTCGCCAGACTTGACATCCGCTTCGTCGTCTGCCTCATCGGCCGCCTTGTAGCCCACCTCTTCGCACCACTTGACGCCCGCTTTATCGTATGCCTCGTCGTCCGCCTCGTAGCCCGCCTCGTCGTCTGGTGGCACAAAGGGCACCACCTTCGTGCGTGTCCTGATCTGCAGGAGACATGAAGTGTTTGTAACCAGGGACAGTGATACTCTGTATCGCAAGAGCTCCTGTGCCACTTATACCCCCTCCCCAATACCACATTATACCGCCCTCCACAGGGCAAATACCCGTTATACCCACCTCCCCAAGCCCAGTACCCAGTTATACAACCCTCCCCAGGCTCAGTACCCAGTTATACAACCCTCCCAAGGCCCAGTACCCTGCTATACGCCCCTCCCCAGGCCCAGTACCCGTTATACCCACCTCACCAGGCCCAGAACCCGTTATACCCACCTCACCAGGCCCAGTACCCATTATATACCCTTCCCCAGAAGGTCATGTTTCTATTTATCAAAAATACATTGAGTTACCTCTGGTTTTCAAGCATGTCCTGGGGGAGTTATCACAGAGACACAGAAACGTCGCTGAGTTTGGTGATTAACTCCCTTAAACTCTCAGCAGTTGAATTCCCCATTAGGCGCTTAATGCGTTAAAAACAAGCGTTGCTATTTCTTTGCATGAAGTTGCAGGTAATTGGAAGAGTTACACAGTGACGGCTATTTCATCACTCACCTTCTTCCATCGAATCGGTCTTAGCGGTAGTGATCTCAGTATTATTTCCTCCTTAACATCGGATATCCATATCCATTCTTCGCCTCTGATCTGTATGCAAGACAATGCTTTAAGACAGGGTTGCGCAACCTTTTTCCCCTGCTCCCCCCTCCACCCTCCCCACCTTGTCTCCGACGTTCTGATGTAACGACGTCATGTGATATCACGTTGCTATGGCAATGCCACATCATGTGACGCCACGTTGCTGTCTCCAGAAGCCGCCGGAGACAAGGAAAGGGAACTTACAGAGGCCTTGCGCGCGATTTCCGGCATTTCATTTAAATGCTGTGGGGAAGAGCGAGGGGCCACTGTAAGCGCCGAGCCCCTCCCCAAGAAAATGTCGCACCCCTCGATTTGCGCACCCCTGCTTTAAGAGATATTCTGGGACCCTCCAACTCCTCCATCGGACCCTTCCTCATATTGACTGACCTTGCAGTGCTCTGCACTGACTTGCACTGACCTGCTATGATGCCTCTCAAAATACCATGCTAACTCATTCTGAACATACATGTGTCCTTTCTACATGTTACTCAGCTTGTATGGGCCACAGACAGCTTTCCCGGGGTCCAGGACTAGTTGCCACCGGGGACACTCACCCATGGGTCGGCGACCTTGCGAGAACCCACCCCCCCAACCTGTTTTCTCTTGCATTGCCATAGACAACAACATTTCAGCCTGCTGGCCTTTCTCAGGTAAAGTGGCTAAACCCACTAAAGCCAATAAAGAAAGGCCAGCAGCCGAAACATTGTAGTCTGTGGCACAATAAATTATCTTTTTTTATTCAAATCCGTGTGCCCTTTTCCATCAATCATATTGTATCCATTGGACGAAATGCCGGTCTTCCCTGAGACTAAGGGGCACCGGTAAAAGTATGACTAATTGTTTTTTTTAGTGTGCAGCAAATCCCCATCATTTTTGCGTTCTCTTGCTCTGCCCCAATCTGACACAGCACCTTGCTCTCTCACCCCCCTCTTACACTCCGCGTCACCCTTTCCTTCCCCAAAGGTTGTCATTTAATCAGATCTTACCCAAATTGTCTCCATCTCCCTTGGAAATGTTCTGTCTTTAAACTGTGCGGCTCCTCTTGATCCGGACTTTCTTAGCTGACCCCTTTAGGTTTCGGCTCCGAGGGTCTAAAAAATAAGCGACTCCGAAAAGATGTGAAATATGCCCACGGGTCCTAATGGGGCACTGAGGGGGAGACTTAAATACTAGTAAATATAATCTACTGTGCTAACAAATATAATCTATTAACTAACAAATATAACTTATTAAACTAAGAAATATAACTTATTAAACTAAGAAATATAATTTATTAAACTAAGAAATATAACTTATTAAACTAAGAAATATAATTTATTAAACTAAGAAATATAACTTATTAAACTAACAAATATATCTTATTAAACTAAGAAATATAATTTATTAAACTAAGAAATATAACTTATTAAACTAAGAAATATAACTTATTAAACTTACAAATATAATCTATTTAACTAAATAAATATCTATTAAACTAAATAAATATCTATTCAACTAAATAAATATAATCTACTTCAAAACAATACAATAAAAAGCTGGAGAAATGATACGTTAACCAAGCCACAGATGTGATGCCAATGAGCGTTGAACTCCTTGCAGATCCACCGTCAGCTGGTTGTGGCAGAAAGTGGTGACATACAGTAGAACAGAGTGGTTGAGCTGTAACCACGGCAGTCAGGTCAGAAATCAACACAATATTTTTTGAAATTTAGAATGAGAATGTTCAGTATGTCACATTCTGGGCTCAGACACTGAGCCCTGTCACATGTTAGCAGCTTGTGATAATAGAAAGTATCCATATACTGGGATGTGATAAGAGACATTATAGTCATTTTATACTGGGTCCCATAACCTGCTTTATATGAAGTATCATTTTACACTAGTAGAGATGTTACATTTTGAAAAAATAGCGCTTCTGGCGACAATGTTCATTTTCTCTACAAATGATAAATGAAAAAGTTGGATAAAACGTTATATGTGTGTGTGCGCGCGCAATATATATATATATATATATGAGTGAAAAGAGAAAAAAGTAACCCGTATGGGAGCACTCAGGTATGCAGATTAACATATAGTATTTTATTTATTTGACACAGTGCAAAAAAGGATAAGTAAACAGTACATGATTAAAAACACTTAAAAAAGGCTAGGACCCCTGTCACGGGTACTACCCATAGACACAAGTGGGCAAAACTAGGGAATGACTCAAATTGTCAACCCTTAACATGAAAATGGATAGTGACTCAAGAAACACTTGGATAGGTCAGAATAAATCACAACAGGTTAATGGGTTCACAGGCACCTATACAAAGCTAAAGATAATACGTACTACACACCAATGAAGTGACTAGTCAAAATATAAATGACAATCTTAAACCATCATGAATCTGCTTGAGCATACAATTATGTAACCAATACCAACAGCACAAATAAATCACTTGAAGGAAAAAGGTGGCATGATGGGATGAAGTCACTAGATGTGTAGAGCAATGAAGTGTGTGAATAGCATGTATGGAAAATAACCTGATGAACACCTATTAGATAACCTTGTGTATGTTGTCAGTATCCATAATGAAAAAATAGAGTGTCACAGTCCAAAGATTAGTTGCACCAGTGCTGGGTAGCATAGTTACGTGAACATCTGTCAGGGGTCCTGCCTAGCACCCCCACTCCGACGCACCCCCACTCCAAGTCTAAGTCTCTGGACGAAACGCGTCCATGCTATTCACACACTTCATTGCTCTACACATCTAGTGACTTCATCCCATCATGCCACCTTTTTCCTTCAAGTGATTTATTTGTGCTGTTGGTATTGGTTACATAATTGTATGCTCAAGCAGATTTATGATGGTTTAAGATTGTCATTTATATTTTGACTAGTCACTTCATTGGTGTGTAGTACGTATTATCTTTAGCTTTGTATAGGTGCCTGTGAACCCATTAACCTGTTGTGATTTATTCTGACCGATCCAAGTGTTTCTTGAGTCACTATCCATTTTCATGTTAAGGGTTGACAATTTGAGTCATTCCCTAGTTTTGCCCACTTGTGTCTATGGGTAGTACCCGTGACAGGGGTCCTAGCCTTTTTTAAGTGTTTTTAATCATGTACTGTTTACTTATCCTTTTTTGCACTGTGTCAAATAAATAAAATACTATATGTTAATCTGCATACCTGAGTGCTCCCATACGGGTTACTTTTTTCTCTTTTCACTCATACTATTTACAACCCGTGAGCACCGCCAATTCTTACTGATGTAAAGTTATTTATTGGCTTATGGTGGCATTAATATTGCAAAAGTAGATGCGAGGTTTTTTTCCCCACCTTCCCCCCCTTTTTCCCCCCGTTATTTGAACATATATATTTATATATATATATATATATATATATATATATATATATATATATATATATATATATATACTGTAAATATTCCTGTATTCTTTTCTTGGGGTTGAGGAGGAGCGCTGGATCTCGTGATATGTGAAAAAATATAAATATATATAGTGCAGATGGTAATTCACTGCTTTAAAAGATGTAAAACATAAGAAATGAACTCACAAAAAACGTATAAAATCACTGCATGTCAGAGATCCTTCTCTCTCTGACTGGAGCCCTTTATGTTACTGGAGTCTGTATCCTCTCAGTGAAGTGGATGATATGAAAATAAAGAAAACCACAAATAGTGCAAATAGTATGAACTATACAAATGTATTATGCACAGGTAATTAGGAAACTCACATTTTCCATAATAAAGTGGGTGGTGGAGAGAACCGCTGATAGAAGCAGGCTGCTGTTGGGTGCTTCACTTTCCCCTCACAGTGTAGTTCAATGCCTTACTGTTCTTACATGTTATTGATGTAAAGTTATTTATTGGTTTATGGTGGCATTAATATTGCAAAAGTAGATGCAGGGTTTTTTTCCCCACCTTCCCCCCCTTTTTCCCCCCGTTATTTGAACATATATATATATATATATATATATATATATATATATATATATATATATATATATATATATATATATATATACTGTAAATATTCCTGTATATTCATTTGCATGTCTTAGACAGGTCTGCAACCCTGTCTTTCACCATTATCTTTAACCTTAATAGTCGTATATATATATATATACATATATATATATATTTATATATATATATACATACACATATAGTATGTATATATATATATCATACTATGGGGCCTATGCAGAGAGCAGCGCTATTTCGAAATTCGCCATTTTTTGGAGAAAATCGCGCAGAAAGCTGCAGAAAATGGCGAGTTCCGAAAAACGCGCCAATTTTTCTTTTCTATTTGTAAAACTCGCCTCGCGGCTGGCGAGAACCTCAATCTCGCCAGTTTAAAAAATATTCGTATGCAGAGAGGCGCGAACGGCATCTAGCGGCTGTTCGCGCCAATAAAAAGGCGCGATTGTCTCCGTTTTGCCTCGCCAAAAAAAACTGCCGCTCGCGGCCATTGCAAAGGGGAAAAAAAAGGTGCGAATTTGTTTTAACACATTTCTGAAGCGCGCATCTCGCCAATTTAAACTCGCCACACGCATCCATGTTAAACATAGCAGAATTCGCACTTTTCTGCATATGGAGATTAAAACTCTCCAAAAAAGCTACTTTTTAATAAATTCGCCAATTTTAAAATTCGCTGCTCTCTGCATAGGCCCCTAAATGTATATATATATAGTCTGTTTTATACACACATACACGTGTGTGTGTGTGTGTATATATGTGTGTGTGTGTATATATATATATATATATATATATATATATATATATATATATATATATATATATATAGTATAACCCAGAGGTGCGCAAAGTGGGGAGGGGGAGATTTTTCGGGGGGGGGGGGGTGGCGCGGGCGGTTGCAGAGGCCCCGCGCACTTCCTCGAGGCATTAAAATTAAATGCCGGGGGATCACGTGAGGCCTCTGCAATGCTATTACTTACCTTGACTCTGCCGGCGTCACTCGTGTCCATGGCAACGCGGTGTTAAATTACGCCGCGGGGTCATGTGACGTCACCCTCGTCAAATGCCGCTGCAGGTCACGTAACGCCGCATCAAGGTAAGGGGGGGGGGCGCGAGCACCAACAGAGGGAAGGCAGGGGGGCGAGCTGCAAAAGTTTGTGCTCCCCTGGTATAACCAATAAATAATATAGCTGATATAGCAATCTGGTTGTCGCTAGAGAGAGATTATAATGGCAGTGAGAAATAGTGGCCAGAATTAATAACAGTGCAATTACTAAAAAGTAGCTGTAATAAAATAATAATAAACACTATGCCTAAACACAATAAAAGTCCAGAAACCTAGCTCTAATAGCTATGTTATAACTCAATCATAAAAGGATCCAATTCGGGCGTCCTCTGGAGCCCTGGCAGCTCTCTTCAGGGAAACAACCACCTCCTCGATAGATATCTAAACAAAACAAAAAGAAGAGAAAGCGCCCGCTCCATGTGTAAATTTGGTTTAACAATTTCATTTCCTGGACAAGATAAAAATAACAAACTCACAAACGCCCGTTTGGTAAAAGCATTGTGTGAGACAGGCTCGGGCTCCGTGGTAATCCGGTGGTCAATCCGCAGCTCCAGACTTTGGACGATGACCGGGAAACTCGATAGGCTGCGCCCCTCGCAGTGTGGTCCTCCGGCAATCTGTAGTATGCAGTTGTGATTCCACTCTGTAATTCCGGTGTCTCATCTTGGTTGTGTACCAACTTCCCTTCCCGGCGTCAAGACGGATAGTGTGGCAATAACGAGAACAAAGTACCTACGCGTTTCTTCAGCACACGGCCGATTTCATCAGGGGATAATGCTACAACTCACTCGTAATGGTTTTATAGTCCTACAGTCCAATTGGTAATGGCATAATAGATCACATGTGTTACTGATTTTAGATAATACAGTAATAGATTCTTGTATGACACACACACACACACATATATATATATATACACACATACGTATGTATGTATATATATATATTGTGACAGAAACCAGGGGATGGTAATAAATTCCGTATATAGGGCTCCCAGGATACTAGACAGTTTCTATCCTGTTTGGCCTGGGAGTGCAGCCTTATAATACATACACTCCATCCCACAGTTTGGCAAGCGCTGGAACTGAGGGATGAGAGATCCAGACCAGAGTTTGTCTGCTGCCTGATTTCTGTCACCTGTCATGCTAATTAGGAATCAGGTATGAAAGACTGATTTCCTGTTTGCTCTGGTCTCCCCACAAGAGCCAGGATGCTGGAAGGCTGCTGAACTACAGAGGGGAGAAGCCTCTTCCCCAAACAGGTTCAATCTTTCTGTTCATTTGTGTAAGACTGCAAAAGTACCGTGTTTTGATGTTGGAAGTGGAAAAGCCACTTCCAACCCTGAGTCAGGGATATCTAAGTTAAGTTATCGCTCAGGTGAGCAGCTTTTGTTTTGATCTGTTTTCTGTTGTATGCACTGTGGCAGTCTCAGTGCCTGGGACTGAATAAACCAGGCATAGCCTGTTTAAAGGAACAGTACGTGACGCCTCATCATTTAACCTACCCTAAAAGACCGTGTTCTAAACAGTCCCGGACAAACGACGGAGCCCCGGAGTAAGCCGTTTGTCACATATGGTGGAGAATGCGGGCAGAGCACTAGGGGGTCTGCGGGTTGAAGAACTTTGAAAAAAAAAAAAAAAAAGGTTTTTTCATCCTCTGCAAACAAGATGGAAGACGTGGTGGGTGCACTGGTACGCAATGTCGCTGCCCAGAAAGACACGAATGAAACCCAGCAACAGCTGTTAATAGCCCAGCAAGAAACTAATGCAAACCAGCAGCAGACGAATGCAGCCCAGCAACAGCTGCTAATAGCCCAGCAAGAGATTAATGCCAACCAGCAACAGGTGAATGCCAACCAGCAACAGGCGAATGCAAACCAGCAACAGACGAATGAAGCCCTGCAAAACGCGAATGCAAACCAGCAAGAGACAAACCGCTTGCTGAGAGAGGAGCAACAGCGGTTCGCTCAGGGCTTACAGCAGGAACTCGAGATCCTGAGGGGGACTATCAGTAACCTTCCACTGGCAGTGGCAGCCCCAGTTCCGAAAATGACCAGGGCAAGCCACTACCTTCAGAAGATGGGACCCTCGGATGATGTGGAAGCCTATCTTCTCACGTTTGAACGCACGGCACAGAGAGAGGGATGGCCAGAAGCTGAGTGGGCTGGTCTAATCGCACCCTTCCTAAGCGGCGAACCCCAGAAGGCTTACTTTGATCTAGAGCCAGCCGAAGCTAACGTCTATGCAAAATTGAAGTTCGAGATCCTCGCCCGCCTCGGCGTAACCACGGCTGTTCGCGCCCAAAGGTTTCACGCATGGTCCTTCACGATGGATAAAGCCACCCGAAGCCAGATGTATGACCTCATCCACCTCGCCCGGAAGTGGCTACAACCCGAGATCAACTCAGCCAGCCACATCGTGGAACGGTTGGTCATGGACCAGTTCTTGAGGAAACTTCCCTCTGCCTTACGCCGTTGGGTCAGTCGGAGTGACCCCCACAATGCGGATGAGCTTGTGGCCCTCGTAGAAAGGTACAATGCAGCAGAAGAGCACCCACAACCCACAGTCGTGGAGCAACCCCACTACCCGAGGTTCCAGGACTCTTCCAGAGACGGTAAAAGGGTACCGGGGTAAGGGGCGCTGAAGAGCGGCGACCACCTTCACGCAGCACCAGCAACAGTGGTTCGCACACTAAGGGCAATAGCCAACATGGGGAGCCGGGAAAAGGCTCTAAGTGGGACACAGACTATGTACCTAAATGTGTAAATTGTCATGAGAGGGGCCACACAGCAAAAATCTGCCCACTAAATGATGAGCCCATGCAATGCAACAGCGTGGAACCTTATTCGCTGTTGTCCCAATGTATGGGCCCTAGCCCAGAGGACCCCTTGAATAACCATCTGTGGGCATTTGTAAAGGTTAATGGTAAGAGGGTTCGGGCACTTCTTGACTCTGGGAGCATGGTCACACTAGTGTCCGAATACCTCTTGCCCATTAAGAAGAAACAGGGAAACAGTTCACAAAGAGTGGCAATTTGTTGTATACATGGGGATAATCATGAATATTCCACTGTTGATGTTTTTTTTGAAACAGAGTTTGGTTCTTTAGATTTCAAGGTGGGTATTGTACCCAAACTGGCACATGATGTGTTAATAGGGACCGACTTTCCCCATTTTCTAAAAATGTGGTCCCCCGCTCAGAATAGCGCCCAGAGTTCAATAGCGGACCATAACGAAGTATTAGAAGAAACAAATCCTTTCCCTTTTTCAGAAATGGAGGTTGACGAGGGCCCAAATAAGAAGGGGGAAAAGGAGGAGTGCTGTAAAATTCCCTTCCCCATCACTACTTTGGTAGGGAATACCCCAAATCAAGATGTTGAGCAGACACTTACCAACCCAGAACCGGATAAGACCCTCGCTGACCTAGAGGTCAGTCCTGGGAGTTTTAAGAAGGCCCAGTGGGAGGACCCCACATTAGCGGTAGCAAGGGGAAATATACGGGACCAGAATAGTACTCCTGGCCAACCAGATAGGTCACTTGCTTACCCCTACTTCGAGGTAGAGAACGACCTAGTATATCGGGTTGATAAAAGGAAATCAGTTACAACTAAACAATTGTTGGTACCACGGACATTCCGTAATGTAGTATTACACCTCGCACATAGTCATCCATTGGGGGGACACCTAGGGGTGGAAAAGACAAAAGAAAAGGTTCTCCGAAGCTTCTATTGGCCTGGGGTTCTGGCAGAAATTACGAATTATTGTTCCTCATGCCCAGAATGTCAGATCACCGCCCCGTTCAAGGCGTACCGCAGCCCATTGGTACCCCTTCCCATAATAGAGGTACCATTTGACCGGATTGCTATGGATCTAGTAGGACCCCTAATAAAGTCTGCTAGGGGACATCAGCATATATTGGTAATATTAGATTATGCCACCCGATATCCGGAGGCAGTTCCCCTACGTAGCACCTCAGCTAAAAACATAGCAAAAGAGTTAGTAGTTCTGTTTTCCCGGGTCGGGATTCCTAAAGAGATTCTATCTGACCAGGGAACACCATTTATGTCCCAAGTAACGAAAGAGCTATGTAAACTCCTAAAAATCAAGCATCTCAGAACCTCAGTCTATCATCCACAAACAGATGGTTTAGTGGAAAGGTTCAATAAAACCTTAAAGAGCATGTTACGGCGGGCGGTTGATAAAGATGGGAAAAACTGGGATTGTTTGTTACCGTACCTGTTATTTGCCATTAGGGAAGTTCCCCAATCATCCACAGGCTTCTCCCCGTTTGAACTATTGTATGGCCGACACCCAAGGGGCTTACTGGATATAGCCAAAGAGACTTGGGAACACGAGGTTACCCCTTACAGAAGTGTAATAGAGCATGTTGCCCAGATGCAGGACCGCATTGCTGCAGTCCTACCTATAGTGAGGGAACACATGGAGAAAGCTCAAGAAGCACAGAGGAATACATATAATAAGGGTGCTAGGGTCAGAATTTTTTCTCCAGGTGATAGGGTACTAGTTCTGGTTCCCACCGTGGAGAGTAAATTCCTTGCTACAGTAAATGGCATGGGCCATATGAGGTCTTGGAAAGAGTGGGAGAAGTAAATTATAAGGTAAGACAGCCAGGTAGGAGGAAACCTGAGCAAATTTACCATATAAACCTACTCAAGCCCTGGAAAGATAGAGAAGTCTTGTTAACCCTAGTACCCCCAGGTCCGTCAGAGAATCAAGAAACTGACCCAGAGGTTAGCATAGCTGAAACCCTGTCTGTTCATCAGAAACGAGAGGTTCAGAATTTAGTGAAAAGAAACAAAGAAATCTTCTCTATACGGCCAGGTAGAACTAGCGTAATTGAACATGACCTAGTCTCTGAACCGGGGGTCCGAGTTAACCTTAAACCGTACCGAATCCCAGAGGCCAAAAGAAAGGCTATAAGTTTAGAGGTTAAAAAAATGCTAAAACTAGGTGTAATTGAGGAATCCCAAAGTGGGTGGAACAGCCCTATAGTCTTAGTCCCAAAGCCAGATGGTACAACAAGGTTTTGTAATGACTACCGGAAACTAAACGCGGTGTCAAAATTTGATACTTATCCTATGCCCAGGGTAGATGAACTTGTAGAGAGACTGGGCAAAGCCCGATATCTCACAACCCTAGACCTAACAAAAGGGTACTGGCAGGTTCCCCTCACAGAAAGGGCAAAAGAAAAGACAGCCTTCTCAACCCCAGACGGCCTCTTTCAGTATAAGGTGTTGCCTTTTGGCTTACATGGAGCTCCCGCCACATTCCAAAGAATGATGGATAAAATTTTAAAACCACATGCTCGGTATGCTGCCGCCTACCTGGATGATGTGGTAATCCATAGTGAAGATTGGCAATCCCACCTTCCAAAGGTCCAAGCTGTGCTTGACGCAGTCCGGTCTGCTGGACTAACTGCTAACCCCGCTAAATGCACTATTGGTCTGGAGGAGGCCAAGTATCTGGTATATTCTATTGGCAGAGGTTTACTCAAACCCCAAACACTCAAAGTGGAGGCGATACAAAATTGGCCAAGGCCAGTTACAAAAAAACAAGTAAGGACCTTTTTGGGGTTAATTGGGTACTATAGAAGGTTTATTCCCAATTTTGCAACTAAGGCAACCCCACTAACTGACCTCACAAAAGCAAGAGGACCGCTAATGGTAAAGTGGTCCCCCGAAACCGAACAGGCCTTTAGAAGCCTGAAAGAAGCTCTCTGTGCCCAACCAGTGTTGGTCACACCTGACTTCTCCAAAGAGTTCGTAGTCCAAACCGACGCATCTGAGGTAGGGCTGGGGGCGGTACTCTCCCAGGAGTCTCAAGGTGAGGAGCACCCCATCCTTTATTTAAGTAGGAAACTAAATCCCCAGGAGAAAAATTACTCCATAGTAGAGAAAGAGTGTCTCGCAATAAAGTGGGCTGTAGAGACGCTCAAATACTACCTGTTGGGGAGAAAATTCCGGTTGGTCACAGATCATGCACCCCTTACCTGGATGTGTCAAAACAGGGAAAAGAATGCTACAGTGACCAGGTGGTTCCTAAGCCTACAACCCTTTAAATTTTCTGTGGAACACAGGTCAGGGCACAAACATGGCAATGCTGACGGGTTGTCAAGGATGCACTCCCTAATATCCATGGTCGCTCATCCCTCGAGGTCTGAGCTGGGGGGGAGGATATGTGACAGAAACCAGGGGATGGTAATAAATTCCGTATATAGGGCTCCCAGGATACTAGACAGTTTCTATCCTGTTTGGCCTGGGAGTGCAGCCTTATAATACATACACTCCATCCCACAGTTTGGCAAGCGCTGGAACTGAGGGATGAGAGATCCAGACCAGAGTTTGTCTGCTGCCTGATTTCTGTCACCTGTCATGCTAATTAGGAATCAGGTATGAAAGACTGATTTCCTGTTTGCTCTGGTCTCCCCACAAGAGCCAGGAGGCTGGAAGGCTGCTGAACTACAGAGGGGAGAAGCCTCTTCCCCAAACAGGTTCAATCTTTCTGTTCATTTGTGTAAGACTGCAAAAGTACCGTGTTTTGATGTTGGAAGTGGAAAAGCCACTTCCAACCCTGAGTCAGGGATATCTAAGTTAAGTTATCGCTCAGGTGAGCAGCTTTTGTTTTGATCTGTTTTCTGTTGTATGCACTGTGGCAGTCTCAGTGCCTGGGACTGAATAAACCAGGCATAGCCTGTTTAAAGGAACAGTACGTGACGCCTCATCATTTAACCTACCCTAAAAGACCGTGTTCTAAACAGTCCCGGACAAACGACGGAGCCCCGGAGTAAGCCGTTTGTCACTATATATATATATATATATATATATATATATATATATATATATACACACACACATACATCTATTTACACACACACACATACATACATACATATAAAACGGTCTTCTTCGGAGAGAAGAAGATATATATATGTATATACATATATATATATATATATATATATATATATATATATATATATACATATGATACGAACCAATCCAAAGACCAGTAAAGAGACAGCACACCGCACGGGGTTAATCCAAAAATCTATATTCACAACATGAAATACACGTAAGCCAACGTTTCGGTCCCACAGAGAGACCTTCCTCAGGGCCGTGCAACCCACAAGTGCAAGTGACCACACATATATACCCTCACCCATAGTGCAATGCAAACAAAGGGAACCAATCACCAACATGCAATCAGACAGAATATGCAACATAGCTGTGCTCCGTGCCCCTCCCCTATTACCTGATTATCCAAATGACTCATCATGACATGAGAGTAGGCACTTAAACTATTAGGAGAAAGACACCCTTTAGACACTGGTCCCAGGGTCTACTGCCCTTGCGGGGGAGGTCGCGCACCGCGCATCTGCAGTGGGCCAAAACATATTGACTGCCGGAGCGCCAGCAAGGAGAGTACGCCGCGCATCACAGCTGTGAGCAGACGCCTCATTGACTCTCCCTGGCCACCAGGGACGCCGGCAGCGCAAAACGCACATGCGCAGTCTGAAAAACCGCCTCGGTGCACAGTTATCCACACACTGACAGTAATAATGGGCTAAACATGGGCTAAACTGGCCACACTTCGTTGTATGCCTATTCTGCAGGTCCCAGTCCCCCCCCCGTGGGGGTGACAGGGGCAGGACTTTGCTTAAACAGGAAGCAAGGCTTATTTATGAACTAAGAACTATGACACCTGGTGGCCTAAATGAGGAACTTTCACTTAGCTGCTTTTTGTAGCAGTCTCCCTGCTTTCACTTGATTTTGCATTATGCCTTTTTTATGTTTGTCACTCATACTCTGTTGCATCACTCCCTCTGCACTTTTGCACTTCCTTTGTCCTTATATACTATGGTGATGCTATGCGCTCCTTGTGCTCTATACCTCTACCTGTCCCCCTGTGGTTCACCTTAACGCTCTGTTTATTACTATTCTGTTTAGCCCATTATTACTGTCAGTGTGTGGGTAACTGTGCACCGAGGCGGTTTTTCAGACTGCGCATGTGCGTTTTGCGCTGCCGGCGTCCCTGGTGGCCAGGGAGAGTCAATGAGGCGTCTGCTCACAGCTGTGATGCGCGGCGTACTCTCCTTGCTGGCGCTCCGGCAGTCAATATGTTTTGGCCCACTGCAGATGCGCGGTGCGCGACCTCCCCCGCAAGGGCAGTAGACCCTGGGACCAGTGTCTAAAGGGTGTCTTTCTCCTAATAGTTTAAGTGCCTACTCTCATGTCATGATGAGTCATTTGGATAATCAGGTAATAGGGGAGGGGCACGGAGCACAGCTATGTTGCATATTCTGTCTGATTGCATGTTGGTGATTGGTTCCCTTTGTTTGCATTGCACTATGGGTGAGGGTATATATGTGTGGTCACTTAAACTTGTGGGTTGCACGGCCCTGAGGAAGGTCTCTCTGTGGGACCGAAACGTTGGCTTACGTGTATTTCATGTTGTGAATATAGATTTTTGGATTAACCCCGTGCGGTGTGCTGTCTCTTTACTGGTCTTTGGATTGGTTCGTATCATACTTATTTTCTATGGGACTAGCATCTGCTATTATAACCTTTTCTACTGCAGTGTGCTGACTGACCTTCATGTGTATATATATACATATATATATATGTGTGTGTATATGTGTATTTATATATTTACACACACATATACACACACATAATGTTATAGGTTAGCGGTGCGTGAACTGGGGGGCGGGAGATTTGTCTGGGGGTGCGCGGGTGGGTGCATAGGTCCCGCGCTCCTCCCCAAGGCATTTAAATGAAATGCCGGGGATCACGTGAGGCCTCTGCAACAGTAACACTGACCGGGATTCAGACACGTCTCCATGGCAACGTGGCATCAAATGACACCGCGGTCATGTGACGTCACTCGACCCCGGAGTGTGCTGGCAGGTAGGAGAGGGGGCGCAAGACCGGGGGAGGCCAGGCAGGGGGACGCAGCTTCAGAAGTTTGCGCTCCCCTGTTATAGATTACCATGCCAACAAATTGTAATAGTGCTACAGGGATCAATAAATATTACATTTAATACTTAATTATTGTGATGTTTCTAATCTACTGTGTGTTACAAATAACATTAATATCTTACAACTGAATACATTGCAATAATGTGATACCTATTTATTTGTGATTTAAAGTGTGTTACATAGTGATAAATTATCTAATAAATAAATCTTAAACTAATCCCACACAGTGACTACTTAATTCTGTGAATAAATGTGTTTTTAATGTCATTACTATGAAGGAGATGAAGATATAGTGTATATATAAATTCCTACCTGCAAACGCCGTCTTAGCCTGTCAGAATACGCGCAGAGTGACCTGTCGTGACACGTCAGGTCACTCTGTAACCGAACCCGGATCTGTGACGCATATGTACTGAGGTGGGGTTGGATCCCCCACGGTTATTTCTTGTTTTATTAATAAATAATTTACTATATTTTAATCTCTGGTGCGCATTGTGTGCATTTTTCTTCTTGCCTGCACAGTGCTTCAGATGCTGCATCTGAAAAAATGCCGGTGGATCGGGATGTGAGGTAGGGAAGTGACGTCCGCGCCGGAACGTTATTGCCACGCCTCCAAATATTCATTGCCACACCCCCAAATCGCTCTGAAGCATACCCTGCAAAGCCATAAAAAAGCTCAGACTTCAGCAAGTGTATTGCAGCGTGTGCGCCTTCCCTCCGTCTGAAATACTATAGACGCAGCCTTATCGACGCTTACTAAATAGGCCCGTGTCTCTCTCTCTCTCTCTGTGTCTCTCTGTGTCTCTGTCTCTCTCTCTGTGTGTCTCTGTCTCTCTCTGTGTGTCTCTGTCTCTCTCTGTCTGTCTCTCTGTCTCTCTCTGTCTGTCTCTCTGTGTCTCTCTCTCTCTCTCTGTGTCTCTGTCTCTGTCTCTCTCTCTCTCTCTCTCTCTCTGTGTCTCTGTCTCTCTCTGTGTGTCTCTGTCTCTCTCTGTGTGTCTCTGTCTCTCTCTGTGTGTCTCTGTGTCTCTGTGTGTGTCTCTGTGTCTCTGTGTCTCTGTGTCTCTGTGTGTCTCTGTTTCTCTCTGTGTGTCTCTGTGTGTGTCTCTGTATCTCTGTCTCTCTCTGTGTCTCTGTGTGTGTCTCTGTGTCTCTCAAATCAAATCAGCTTGATTGGCATGTCAAAAAAACATTTCAGTATTGCCAAAGCATGAGTAATAGGGGGTGTGGGACAATGATTACACGAATACTAGGGGGTACGGTATAATGGTTATACAGTACATTACTTTTGTCTCTCTCTCTCTGGGCCTCATGCAGAGAGCATCGTTATTTCAAAATTCGCCATTTTTTGTACAATTTCGCGCAGAAACCGGCAGAAAATGGCGAGTTACGAAAAACGCGCCATTTTGTTTTTTCTATTGCTAAAACTCGCCTCGCGGCTGGCGAGAACCTCCGTCTCGCCATTTTTAAAACTCTCCGAATGCAGAGAGGTACGAACGGCATGTAGCGGCTGTTCGCGCCAGGGAAATGGCGCGATTTTCTCATTTTTGCCGCGCCAGGAAAACTTGGCAATAAAATGGCGCTCGCCGCCTATAGCAAAGGGGGGAAAAAAGCCGCGATTTTTTTTTTACACATTTCTGAAGCGCGCATCTTTCCCATTCAAACTCGCCACACACATCCATGTTAAACATAGCTGAATTCGCACTTTTCTGCATATGGAGAATAAAACTCTCCAAAAAAGCTACTTTTTATGAAATTCGCCAATTTGAAAATTCTATGCTCTCTGCATGAGGCCCTCTGTGTCTGTCTCTCTCTCATTCTCTGTGTCTCTCTCATTCTCTGTGTCTCTCTCATTCTCTGTGTCTCTCTCATTGTCTGTCTCTCTCTCATTCTCTGTCTCTCTCTCATTCTCTGTCTCTCTCTCATTCTCTGTCTCTCTCTCTCATCCCTGTATGATAGGTATGTTCGAACTCTATTTTTTGCTCTTCTTTTCCGTTTGAGAGGAGGGAGTCCCTCACCTCTTCAGCCACACACCAGGAACGCTGGATTGCTTTCAGACGCTCGGAGAGGCGGATACAGTCGTGGATTGCAGGCACTGATTTATCTGGTAAGTACCGCAAACATGCTTGAACAAGGGCCGTAGACATTTTATTTGATGGTTTAGATTACCATTGTCTGTGGTTGTTAGTTATTGGTATTAGAGTTTTTTGATGTTGTTACGAATCAAGTACATTTTGAAGTAGTAATCCCCTCCGAACTGGGCATTCCTGGCCAATAATGCCCTGGCTGTAAGAGTTGAAGGGCCCAAGCAAAGCCCCCACCTCTATACACACTAACACTGCAGGGGCATCAAAGTGTCTCATTGTCATGGCAACGGGGGGTGTCACGTGATGTAATTTGTTTAATAAATTATTTTTTAAGGTGTCCCGGTTTTTCATTTTCGAAATCTGGTCACCCTATGTATTTATGCTGCATTCAGTGTTGTAATGTGCTGTAATTGGGTTACATGGCGTACATAGTGTATATACCGCATTCAGGGTAAGTGCTGTATGTGGATTATAAAGTGTATATATGCTTTATTCAGGGTTATAAAGTCGTTTATAGAGTATATACTGCATTCACGGTTACGTGCGGCATGTGGAGTATAAGGTGTATATATGCTGCATTCAGTGTTATAATGTGCTTTAAGTGGGTTACATGGCGGGTATAGTGGATATACTGCATTCAAGGTTACGCGCCGTATTGGATTATAACGGGTATATATGCTACAGTCAGGGTTATAATGTGCGGTATTTGGGTTACAGGGGTGTATACGGTACCGCAGTGGTGGTGGCGTGCTGTATTTGGATTATATGGTATACACTGCGATCATGGTTACGTGCTGGGTTCTGAATATAATGTTTATAGACCACATGCGCGGTTACATGACGGGTTTGGATTATATGGTGTATATACTTATCCCCCCTCATCCACTGATGAAGTGACCACATTGCGTCACGAAACGCGTATGGAGAGGGAGGAGCTAGAACTGACACGGTCTTCAGAAGCAGGAGCATAGCGATCAGGAGAGACGCCAGAGTGTGACATCAGAGTGTGACATCACGAGGCGTAGCGCGGGCTGACGGCAGTTACCCAGAGAGGTGAGCAGAGCACATTCTGCAGTGCTGGCCACCTCAAGCTGAGATAGAGGAAGCTATAGCAAATAGAGGGGGCGAATCTCGCAGAGTAACTACTGAGAGTTAGACGCCACTTCAGGGTTTGCAAACAACAATAGCGCCATCCTCCCAGAAGCCTGCCTACCTGATTGTATCAAGCTGCGGACAGCACGTTGTCAGCTGTTTTTACACAGCCTGGTTTATGTGAGTAAGCCCTTGGCTGTTTTTTATTTTTATTGTAATAAATTTTTATCAATCTGCACCATCATCTTCCATGTTATTTCCTTTCTGGGAACACATGGGAACTATGACCAAGTGGTAATGCTGTGAACAGACAGAAAACCTGGAGGATAGACATACAACACGTGGCATTCGTGATATCTGGAAGAGAAGAGGTTAAAAGCACAGATTGTCTCAAAGGAACAATAACACAGCAAGTCTGTAAGTTCATTACTTTAATCTGTTGTGGAGTTATTTATGGATTCTTGTGGCTGCGCAATGGTCTTTTCCTTTTTGTCCATTACATACTAGGAGGAGTTCGGAACCAGCAGCCAGCAATTGGATCACCATCGCTCCATCAGCTGGAATATTGAAAAGAACTTTCCATATCTATATGGACTAATCATTGGACTGGGGTATTGTTGTAGCCTGAAGCGCCGGGTCATTACATTTTTTGTACAAAAGATAGGGCGATGGAAGTCTAACAGATACCGGTCCTATATCAGGCCCGCATTATCTGGTATTTAGCGTGCTTGGATAAACCCCCTCATCCTCTTTATGCCTTCACAGACGCCGCACCCACTTGGATAATCGGAGACTCGCTTATACACTGGGCAGAGAAGCGGGCCGTCAAACGCCCATGCGGGGCTAACCTCGGGTTGCGAACGGAGGAGGCAAATGTGGTATGGGGGGGAGGTAGGGGGCTGCGGTGGGCTCAGTTGCTCCCGCGGCTAATGGTGATGGGCAGGGATAGGAGGGCGCCGCAGATCTTGCTCCTCCACGTCGGGGGCAACGACCTGGCCGCTCGACGCTACTTCGAGCTGGTTAATTCAATAAAACACGACCTAGCCCTCATGCTCGCCCGTTGGCCAGAAGTACAGATCGTTTGGTCGGACATATTGTGCAGGAGAGTGTGGAGGGGCGCAAGGGCACCGGGCGCCATCGACTGAGCGCGGGTCAAACTGAACAAGATGGTGGGGAAGTTTGTGACGCAGTGTGGGGGATGGCAGATCACCCATCCCGAGTTCGACAACAAGTCAACTGGCCTGTTCCCGGCCGACGGCACACACTTATCCGAGATAGGGGCGGACTTGTTCAATAACGAATTGCAGGAGGGGCTGGAGAGGGTCCTTGCGGGGTTGGCGGCACGGTCTAATTTAAGGAGGTTTAAATAGAGCCGTGAGTGGCGGCAGTTCGGGGTTAAGTGCTTGTCCTTGCCAGATGGGCTCGGGGCGGGCGTCGCCCGGGGGTAGGAGCGATTGGGCGGGGTCAAGCTAACGTGACACCCGGGAACCCACTCGCGACAACGGCCGGCTCTTTAGGGGTCGGCCGGGTACGGGGGTGGCAGGCCAAGGCCTGGCTGACCCTCTGACCCCACTCTGGCTTGGACTAGCGCTTACTCCAGTATTATGATTGTTAATAAACAAAGCCGCAGCCTTTTATACCTCCAAACTGAGTCTGTCATTACTTGTCTGTTATATGTGGGTACCGTTTCCAAGTGGGAGGGGGTCCCTCGCAGCCTCCCTGGTCAAGCAATCCCTCCAGCCAATTAGGCGAGGGAAGCCCATGACCAGGGGGCAAGCCCCCCTCCCCCCTCACCTCGCTGGGATCTCTGGGCCGCCGTCGCGGCCCCCCCTGGGGGGGGGGAGGGGACAGGCCTAGGGCAGTACAAAAGAGACAGCCGGGAGCTGAATCTTCCATTCTGCTCCCGGTCTGCTGCGAAGTATCCAACCCACCCACCCCATTAGCAAGACAGTTGGGGGCAGACGCTTGCCCCCGGCCACTCCGTGGAGTATTTACAATTCCCTTGGTGATAAGCTGTCTGCACTACCTGTAAGCTGTAACATGTACCATCATATTTTACAGGGCAGTGTCCGAAGATCTCCCGAGAAACAAAGGACTGAAGTTCCTTCAGGAGGCTCCAGTTGGTCATTTTACCACTGTCGCGGCGGCAGTTCGGGGGTAAGTGCTTGTCCTTGCCAGATGGGCTCGGGGCGGGCGTCGCCCGGGGGTAGGAGCGATTGGGCGGGGTCAAGCTAACGTGACACCCGGGAACCCACTCGCGACAACGGCCGGCTCTTTAGGGGTCGGCCGGGTACGGGGGCAGAAGGCCAAGGCCTGGCTGACCCTCTGACCCCACTCTGGCTTGGACTAGCGCTTACTCCAGTATTATGATTGTTAATAAACAAAGCCGCGGCCTTTTATACCTCCAAACTGAGTCTGTCATTACTCGTCTGTTATATGTGGGTACCGGTTCCAAGTGGGAGGGGGAGGGGGTCCCTCGCAGCCTCCCTGGTCATGCAGGAGACAGAAAGGTAGATAGAGACACAGACAGAGAGCTACCAGAGAAGGTGTTACATGGGTGAGTGCTGAGTTATTACTGTGACTCTCTGATGCTAACATGACATTAGGTTCTGGGCTCTGCGTCCCACACATGATGAACACCATGACTGTATAAAACTGAGGGGTACATATATATGTATATATATATAGCAACTGTAAATATTACTGTATGTTCATTTGCATGTCTTAGACAGGTCTGCAACCCTGTCTTTCCCCATTATCACCCAGCATACAGCGCTTCCACTGCAGCAAGGGATTCTGGGAAATGACATGCAAATGAGCACTCAGTGCCACCTTTTGTCTCAAGCTCGTATTACACAAGCCAATCCTCAAGCCAATGCATGCTGTTTTAAACACAGCTTTTAGACAGAGGCTGGGATGAGATGCAAAGCCATTAAACCCACTCACAGACATTTTTTTTTTTTTACGGTTCACATATTAACAACCATTTAGTATCATTTTACAGAAAATAATAAACCGAAAACATCACTATACAATCCTTATATTGCCAAGACAAAAACCAACCCAAAGGCACAAAACCATTCTAAAAAGCCAAACAAAACAACACATTCCAAGGCATCATCTGTGCATCTACTACCAAACACACTCAATGCAAAAAAATATGATTACTTCCCATTTCTACACACGACTTTTCGTACTTTCCACAGGACATTTAACATTGCATCTAATTACTTCACGTGTCCCAGCAATTTCTCTAACGCCTCACGGATATGATACGTACTACATTGTATTCCTAATTTTCTTACTTCCTCTTTAGACACCTCTGCTTTTGTGAACTGTACTTTCAGCCATTCCGTTTTTGAAACATTTAACCCTAAGTCACCTGCCTCTTTATTTATATTATTTATCACCTCTTTTACATGCCACTCCCTCGCCTTCCTTTCTCTCTCGCTTTCATAACTTACTTTTGTTCTTCCACTAAGGCCTGCCTTTTCTCCTTTTCCCCCTTTACTTTCCCTAATCTCTCCCCCTTCACCCCCACTCTGTTGGCCTGCCTTTCCATCACTTTCATTCCCACTTACTCCACTTACACTTCTCTGTATTTTAGTTCCCTCCACGCTTATCTGGCTTTGTGAGGACGAGCTATTGCCCTCACTTCTCTCCTTCTCTCTCACCTCTCCCCTAGCCTCTTTTATTTTAACCCACTGTACATGCTCCTTTTTTAATTCTTCATACTGCTCTTTTGTCAGCTGTTTTCTTTGGTACATCAGTTTTTCTAATCTTTCTATTATCTGTTCCTCACTACTCCCCCCATGCTGCTTCCGAAAAATACCAACCCAAAATAGAACATCTCCCACTGCGTCTTCAAAATGTTCCATCTTCTCTTTTAGGGTTACTTTCCCTGATACTTTTACAACTTTACCCTCTACACCTTCCTCTCTAGGCTCCCCTTTACTCTGGCTATCCTTATCTTCTTTTGTTTCTATCCCTTGCAGATTTTTACGCTTTTCAGCTTTTTTCCCTCCTATTTCCATTTCCTCCTCCAAGACATCTTGGGGACCTTCCCTCCCCCTCTGTGCATCTTGAAACTCCATACTTTCCGCCCAGCTAGGTTCCACCACACTCAATGACCGTGTTTCCCCCTCCCCCGCATCTTTCTGATGCACTGCTCCCGTCTCCTCCCCTCCCCCCACCTCCAGTTTCTGGGCCAAGGAGTCCAGGAAGAGATCTTCCTCTTTTTTCTCCACGATATCACTTATAGAACCCGCCAAACCCTCTATTGGGCCACTTGCTAGCATTTCTTCTCTTCTTAAATCCTCCTCATACATTGCTGTTATAGCAGGATCACGCCCTCCCTCTTGGGAACTCCATCTCACAAATTCCCAGACCCTCAACTGTCTCTTCCTTTTCGTCTAGCACACTGTCCCCTTTTGCTGCCTGGGCATATGTCCTTTTAGTGCACTGCCGTGCCAAGTGTCCTTCCTCTCCGCATAGATGGCATCTCTTAGGGACTCCACAGTTGGCTGCAGTATGTCCCTCTTCCCCGCAATTACGGCACACAATTCCCGTTCTGGTGCAACCCTCCTTTGTATGTCC
Organism: Ascaphus truei; assembly: GCF_040206685.1. NCBI lineage: Eukaryota > Metazoa > Chordata > Amphibia > Anura > Ascaphidae > Ascaphus > Ascaphus truei. The sequence continues at coordinate 165,558 of NW_027456849.1, forward strand.
ATAAGTGTGGCAATGCCTGCAATATAGAGGCTGTCCCGAGTAAAACAAAAATCCTCTGTCTCCTCTAATATTGAACATGGCCGGTGGGTGTGTCACTCCTCCCGCACATGATGGATCCCGTCTGAACCGTACCCAGAAACGTCTCTTCCCGTTGAACATGCCATACGGATTTTTTAGTTCTTCACCTCCTCTAATCATTTCACAATACCGTTTCAAAAAAGTCACAATCTCCTCTTTCCTTGCATACCGAGTGTACATGTGAAGTACAAGTGGTCTCTCCTCCAGCATAAAATTTGGGATTACCTTTACATGCAAATGAACATACAGTAATATTTACAGTTGCTTTATGCTTTACTGTGGAGGGTTTTTGTCACTTTCTTTACCCACCATAACCTTAATAGTAGTGGTGATTACCTAGTCTAGTCTCAAACCTGCTTTGCCATTAAGACCAACCCCACACTGATGAGACCCATCAAGGTCGAAACAGCGGTGTAGCTGAGACTGTGCCCCCTTGGCCTTGAGTCATCGTTCCGGAAGGGACTTAAGACTCATGCTGCTATTAGGGGGGTACGCCATCTCAGGCAGCGGGAGGTGATCAAGAGCGGACAAGGAGAGAGAGAGAGAGAGAGAGAGAGATGGTGAAGTGCCGGCACCTTGGCCTTGGGGGATCGTCCTGATGGACTAAACCCCCTCGCTGCTTTTGGGGTGCCGCACCAGATCCTTGACGGTTGGACAGACGGAGCATGACAGCTTGAGCACGGGGCGGTCAGGAGCGGACAAGCACGTGAGCAGGAGAGAGAGAGAGTGACGGGCCGACGCCTTTGCCTGGGGGGATCGCCATAATAGGCTTAACCCCCCTGCTGCTATTAGGGCGTCGCACCGAAGCTCAGGATGACGAGGACAAAGACGGCGGCGATGGAGAACCGAAAGCAGACCATCAGATTCCTGGTGGTTGAGGCGGAGAGAGCCCAGGTGAGACTCCAGTATATCGTGGAGGAGATCTTGATTGACCTGGTGGAGATGAAGATTGCACAAGTCTACTGTCTGCAGGACTTCCAGGAAGAGGGAATCTTTGATGTGACCTTCCGCAAGGAGGAGGACTGCTTGAGTGCATATGAGAGATGCAAGAAAAACGCGAGTGACCAGAGGATGAAGGGGATCAGTGTTATCCCAAGTTTTTTGTTGGAGGAAAGAAGCATAATTGTGCACATGTATGATCCTTTTGTGAAGAAGGAGGAGATAGCCTTGTTTTTGAGACATTATTGTGCAACTGTAAGAGATGGTGAAGAACTTTTGAATTGCTATGGGATATTTAATGGCAAGCGGGAATTTCACGTACGTCTAAGACCGGACCCAGCATGTGCAGGGGGAGTGATGCACCCCCCTGCTGTTTTCAAGGTGGGTGGGAAAAAAGGCTTTTTGGAATATTGGGGCCAACCCAAGAGATGTAAGAACTGTCAACAATATGGACATTTGGAAGAGAGATGTGGGGAGGTGGGAATGGTGTGTCACAACTGTGGTAAAGAGGGTCATGTGGCTGCAAAATGCAGAGTACAAAAGAAATGTGACTTTTGCTATGAGTCTGGACATTTGGCGAGAAAGTGTTTAAAGAAGAGTGAGATTTGGTGCACAAAAAGGACAAGTACGATGTCATCAATTGTGGGTAATCGTGCTAGACAAATGATGAGACAGAGTCCGGAAAAGACTAATGTACAGGTGCAGAATAGTGAGAAAGGTCAGCTCAGAGGTTATGTCAGTGAGGATGGAAAGGGAAAAGAAGGAGAGGCGGGAAAAGTTTTGGAGTTTGTGAGTGAAATATTGTGTGAGTCTGAAGAGAAGGAAGTATATCAGCTTACAACAGAGGAGAGGTTATTTTGTGACTTTCTGTGTGATTATAAAGAGAATGAAGAATGTCAGCCAAGAGTAGAGGAGGAGGTAGAGATTGAGAGGGGAAGTAAGAAGGGTCTTTCTGTGGAAAGGGAAAAGTTAGTGGAGGAAGACTGTGAGGACGATTGGATAATTAGACATGTAGCAGAGGTAGAAGCAGCATCCTGTAAAGCAAAAGAAGAGGAGAGGAGGAGAGAAGAGTTTTGTTCAGGGGAAGAGGTGGAAAAAGTTTTGGAGTTTGTGGGGATTGTAAATGGGGAGGAAATAATGGAATGGGTGTATGTTAAAAAGCAGGAAAAGCAGAAAAAAACAGAAAAAGAAAGCAAAAATAAAGAAAGGAGGTTTAGAAAAGAAATAGAGGTATAACATTATGTAAAGAAATGAAGAGGAAAAAGAGAAAGAAAATGTAATGAGAATAGTATATACAGGGAGAATATGCGAATGTAGGTGGTGTTAGTTGAAGGTGTGGAAAAGTGGTTTTGTTGTTGTGTGTTTAGAAGGAAAAGCTGTGGAATGACAAGATAAATTCTGACCTTTTTTGTACAGAAAGTAATGTATTTACAGTATGTGTTTTTGAAGAAATGTAATTATGTGATTTAGTATCTTTTGGAAAAGTTCTCATTTTCTGTTTGTAAATATATGTGATGTGAATAAAACTTTTTAAAAGAAAAAAAAAAAAAAAAAAGCTGAGCCTGTGTCCCCTTGGCCTTGAGTCATCGTCCCTTCGGGGACTAAAGACTCCTGCTGCTTTTGGGGGGGCACGCCATCTCGAGCTAAGAGGAGTGATCCTGAGCGAGCGGTTCTGAGCGAGCGGATGCGGAAGTGAGGGGCCGGCACCTTTGCCCTGGGACATCGCCTTTACTGGCTAAAGTCCCTTGCTGCTTTTGGGGTGCCGCACCTGAGCTTGGGAGAGCAGAGATGACATCGCAAGCTGGAATGCGCAATTCCATTCGGTTCCTGATCGAGGAGACCGAGAGAAGTCGAGTGAACCTGCTGTGGATAGTGGAGAAGGTGCTGAAGCAATTGATCGGTCTGGACACTGAGAGGATCTTCTGCCTTCAGGATTTCCCTGCACAGGGGATTTATGACCTGACCTGTCATCAAGTAGCGGATGTTTGGTGCACTTTTGAAAAGTGCAAGGAGAAGTCTGGTGATCCGAAATTACATGGCATCAAGGTAATTCCAAGTTTTATGCTGGAGGAGAGACCACTTGTACTTCACATGTACACTCCGTATGCAAGGAAAGAGGAGATTGTGACTTTTTTGAAACAGTATTGTGAAATGATCAGAGGAGGTGAAGAACTTAAAAACCCATATGGCATGTTCAACGGGAAGAGACGTTTCTGGGTACGGTTGAGACGGGATCCATCATGTGCGGAAGGAGTGACACACCCACCGGCCATGTTCAATATCAGAGGAGACAGAGGATTTTTGTTTTACTCGGGACAGCCTCTATATTGCAGGCATTGCCACACTTATGGACATACAAAGGAGGGTTGCAGGAAAACGGGAATTGTGTGCCGTAATTGCGGGGAAGAGGGACATACTGCAGCCAACTGTGGAGTCCCTAAGAGATGCCATCTATGCGGAGAGGAAGGACACTTGGCACGGCAGTGCACTAAAAGGACATATGCCCAGACAGCTAAAGGGGACAGTGTGCTAGAAGAAGAGGAAGAGACAGTGGAGGGTCTGGGAATTTGTGAGATGGAGAGTTCCCAAGAGGGAGGGCTTGATCCGGCTATAACAGCAGGAGGATGGATTTAAGAGGAGGATTTAAGAAGGGAAGAAATGGTAGAGAGTGGCCCAATAGAGGGGGAGGTGGAAGTGGAAATAATGGACACGACCGGACCCAAGAAAGGGGCGCAAAAACTAAGTTTACAAAGTGACAATGATGTTTGTACAGTTGATGGGGAGGGGAAGAGTGAGCTACGGCAAGATAAGGTGACGAAGTCAAAGTTTTGTGCGCTGGATTTGTCCAGTATTGACGTTAGTAGGGAAGAGGAACAGACCGTGAGTAAAGGAAAAGAGGAAAATAAGAAGTTAGATAGGGAAGCGCAAGAAACTGAGGAGAAGGCAGGCCCTGGTGGTGCGAGTGGAAAAGGTAAAGAGGGAAAGAGTAAGTGTAAAGGGTTTGTTGTTAATGGAAGCAAAAACGAGTCTTCGCAAGGGATAGAAACAAAGGATCATAAGGATTGCCAGAGTAAAGTGGAGCCTAGAGAGAAGGGTGTAGAGAGTAAAGTTAAAAAAATATCAGGGAAGGTAACCCTAAAAGAGAAAATGGAACAATTTGAGAACGCAGTGGGAGATGTTCTGTTTTGGGTGGGTATTTTCCGGAAGCAGCATGGGGGTAGTAGTGATGAACAGATAATAGAAAGATTGGAAAAAATGATGTACCAAAGAAAACATCTGACAAAAGAGCAATATGAAGAATTAAAAAAGGAGCATGTACAATGGGTTAAAATAAAAGAGGCTAGGGGAGAGGTGAGGGAGAAAGAGAGTAGCGAGAGCAACAGCTCGTCCTCACAAAAAAGTCAGATAAGCGTGGAGGGAACTAAAATACAGAGAAGTGTAAGTGGAGTAAGTGGGAACGAAAGTGAAGAAAAGGCAGGCAAAAAAGGGATTGTACAGGCAAAAGAGGCAAATTCTGCGGGAGATAGTAAGGGGAGGAGCACCCAGGGAAAGGATGAAGTAGGGCTTACAAAGGAAGAGGTTTTGCACAATCAACTTGCGAGGGGATTTGGGCGGAGATATTGGGATGTGAAAGAGGCAAGGGACGGGTATGAAAAAAGTGTGATGTCTGGATTCCAGTTAGAGGAATGTAAGAGAGGTTTGGAACGTATGGAGAAAGAATTAAAACAGATGATCGCATCACATGAGAATAGAGAAAGGGTTTTTGTTTTTAAATGAAAGAATCTTGAAGTATATGGTTCTTATCTTTGTATGATGTTTTGGTTATAGGGTTTTTTCGTAAAGTTATGTTTTTTTTTATCCTTCTGAAAAGTTTATCTTTGTGTTTGTATATATCTGAAGGATGAAGGAAGAAAATGTAAATATATTATGTTTTGGTGTCTTTCTAATGTTGGGTGACTGTTGTCACTATGGTGTGTTTTTTTGGTTTCCCAAAAAGTCTGTAAACTTAAAAAAGTTGTTGAATAAAAAAGTTAAAAAAAAAAAAGGTTGAAACATGTCTGTGAGTGGGTTTAATGGCTTTGCATCTCATCCCAGCCTCTGTCTAAAAGCTGTGTTTAAAACAGTGTGCATTGGCTTGAGGATTGGCTTGTGTAATACGAGCTTGAGACAAAAGGTGGCACTGAGTGCTCATTTGCATGTCATTTCCCAGAATCCCTTGCTGCAGTGGAAGCGCTGTATGCTGGGTGACAATGGGGAAAGACAGGGTTGCAGACCTGTCTAAGACATGCAAATGAACATACAGTAATATTTACAGTTGCTTTATGCTTTACTGTGGAGGGTTTTTGTCACTTTTTTACCCACCATAACCTTAATAGTGTGTGTATATCTATCTATCTATCTATCTATCTATCTATCTATCTATCTATCTATCTATCTATCTATCTATCTATCTATCTATTTGTGAAAGTGTTCTGTGGCCGTGTCTGTATGTGTCTCCCTGTGTCCCCTGTGTCCCTAGCGGCAATCCCATTGGCTCCCTTGGCCCGCCCCCGCACACCTCTCATTGGCCGGACACACACATACACTCACACAGAGATACACACACACACGGAGACACACACAGGCAGGACACGGAGACACACACAGGCAGGACACTGAGACACACACAAAGATACACACACACTGAGACACATACAGATACACACACACACACACACACACTGAGATACACACACACTGAGACACACACAGATACACACACACACACACACACACACTGAGATACACACACACTGAGACACACACAGATACACACACACACACTGAGATACACAGACAGGACACAGATAGACAGACAGGACACATACACATATACAGACAGGACACACACACACACACACACACACACACACACACACACACACACACACCACCCCCCCCTCTGTCCATCCCCCCCATCACGTGCGCCGCCCTGCACCGGCTCCAGACGGAGGGGAAGCACGGCCCTCCTACCCCAGCCGCTTCCTTACCTCCCCGGCGCTACCTCCCCCTCAGGTAAGTAACTGCGCGTCCCGCCTCAGCTTATGGCGCCAGTAACTCTCCCATTTCAGGCGCGCAGCCTCGCGCCTCAGGCCCACACAGGCCCACACAGGGTGCTTCCTGCCGCCGGCTGCACGCCTCACTCAGCCGGACGGCACATCGGGGGACAAGTGGGCGCCGGCGGGGGGGAGCGCGAGTCACGGGGAACGGGGGGGGGGGCGAGTCATGGGGAATGGGGGGGGGGAGCCGCGAGTCACGGGAAACGGGGGGGGACGCGAGTCACGGGGAACGGGGGGGGGGGGGGCGAGCCGCGAGTCACGGGGAACTGAGGGGGGGGGGGCGAGCCACGAGTCACGGGGAACGGGTGGGGGGGCGAGCCGCGAGTCACGGGGAACGGGTGGGGGGGCGAGCCGCGAGTCACGGGGAACGGGGGGGGGGGCTTTGTGTTTTTCAATCAGATCGCCCAACAAATGTAACCCCCCTTCCTTGGGCTATTGTGAACTAATAGTAATAGCATGTTTATTAGGCCAAGGGGGTGATGTAGCGAGGCAAATTGTTGCAAGGTCTTTGCGCCCAAGTTTGGTGCCGGGATTTGAAGGGTGACAACAGGAGGAGTTAGGGAAGAGTTCCCCCGCGTTATACACGGCTGTAGCAGACGTTTTTTGTGTGTGCGTTATGAGGGACGTAATGACACCTGCCTTAACTGTCCAAGCAGTGTGTCGATCCCCCCCCCTCCCCTTTCTCCCCCCCTCCCCTTTCTCCCCCCCCTCCCCTTTCTCCCCCCCCCTCCCCTTTCTCCCCCCCCTCCCCTTTCTCCCCCCTCCCGCTCCCCTTTCTCCCCCCTCCCCTTTCTCCCCCCTCCCGCTCCCCTTTCTCCCCCCTCCCGCTCCCCTTTCTCCCCCCTCCCGCTCCCCTTTCTCCCCCCGCTCCCCTTTCCACCACCCCCTCCGCTCCCCTTTCCCCCCCCCCTCTGCTCCCCTTTCCCCCCCCCCTCCGCTCCCCTTTCCCCCTCCTCCGCTCCCCTTTCCCCCCCCCCGCTCCCCTTTCCCCCCCCCTCCGCTCCCCTTTCCCCCCCCCTCCGCTCCCCTTTCCCCCCCCTCCAACGCTCCCCTTTCCCCCCCCTCCTCCGCTCCCCTTTCCCCCCCCTCCTCCGCTCCCCTTTCCTCCCCCCCTCCGCTCCGGGAGTGTCTCTAGCTTTGAATCATTACAACTCAAAGCTGGATTCCGATTGGCTCACACACATCAGGGGGTGTTCCAACCCATATCCACCCTTTGGATTAACATGCTCAAAGGTTGCTTAGGCCTGCCCCTGAATATTGCTACTATACTCAGAGCTGAAATGCAAACAGGCTAACTGAAGGAATTAACCTTTCCACTGCCTGTTCTAACAGGACTGACAGAGGAAAGGCCCAGAATTAGCAATAGATGCCGAAGGCCAGGCTATATATATGTAGAAAAGCACTTTATGCCCCATGTTAGAGTGTAGCCTTTTCCCCATACAGTAAGGCTGAGTTCAGCGTGGCTGCTGCGGCAGCGTGCGTCCACGCGCACCTCCCCCGCGTGCTCCTGCAGCCTGGCGATCTGTGTTCAGGCTGCAGGAGTCGGGTCGCGGCATTTGGGGGCTTGGCGGGGGGAACGTGTCACGGAGCTGGTTCGCTGAACCAGCTCACGTGATGCGACTGCAGCCCCAAATATCATTTCTGGTTACAGCGGCGTCAACGCTGCACTTTACCGCCGGTGGAGTTTTCAGTTTGAACACTCCCACCAAACAATCTAAAATTGCGACGGACGTGCGCACGCACGCGTCGCGTAGCAGCCACCCCGAACACGGCCTTAGAAAGGCAGCCAGTAATGTAATGTGTGTTTTAGCATTTCTTTGCATGCAGGCACAGTAATTCACTTAGCTGCGTTGTCTGCAGAGAAATGCAGGGTCGTGACAAAGAGCTGGGAGCAGCTAAGTGCCGGGACAAATGGTGAGCGGGGAAGGGCTGATTATCAGGTCCGGCGACGGACTCCCAGCGCGGTAGAGTCTATACACATAATATATAAAGCTTGGCCCCCTGCAGAAGCAATCCCTCCAGCCAATTAGGCAAGGGAAGCCCATGACCAGGGGGCAAGCCCCCTCCCCCCTCACCTCCCTGGGATCTCTGGGCCGCCATCGCGGCCCCCCCTGGGGGGGGGGGGGGCAGGCCTAGGTCAGTACAAAAGAGGCAGCCGGGAGCTGAATCTTCCATTCTGTTCCCGGTCTGCTGAGAAGTTTAGTGTCCTCTCCTCTCCTCCAGGTGAGTTTGTAGTCTCCCTTTGGGCCCGATCGCAGCATCCCCCCCCTCCGCCTCTGCTATGGCTGTCCAGGGGATAGTTGCGAGGCGGCCGGGGAGTGCTGCCACGGGGGATCCCCCTACCGCGCGGCTCTCCCTCCCTCAGCCTCCGTGGCTGGCCTGCTCGGCGGGCGGGGACTCCGGCGAAGGGGGGGGGATCCGCCTGCCGGACCAAGGGATAGCTAGTGGGGATCCCCCTTACCGCGTGGCTCTCCCTCCATCAGCCTTGGTAGCTGGCGGGCGGGGAGGGGGGGCCTCCGGGGAACGGGGGGATCCCCTTGCCGGTACCAGGGAATAGCCAGGGGGGATTCCCTTGCCACGTGGCTCACCCTCCATCAGCCTCTGCGGCTGGGGAGGGGGGGGCCAGAGGGAGGACGAGGAGAGGCACAACAACCCCCCACGTTTTTTTGCCACGACGGTTCCCCCAACAGAATGGCCGTGGGTATCCCCCAACCCCCCCCCCCCCGGGGTTGGAGCACGGGACACTTAGTGGGGTTACATGGCAGTGGTATAATGTGCTGTAATTGATTTCTTTCAACATTGGATAAAGTTATGATCAATGCTAGAATGGCCGTGGGTATCGCTGCATACCGCATTCGTAGTGACAGCGGGCTGTATGTGGGGAATAAAGTGTATACACCTCAGTGTGGTTATAATGCGTTGTATTCGGGGTATGGTTATAATGCGTTGTATTCGGGGTATGGTTATAATGCGTTGTATTCGGGGTATGGTTATAATGCATTGTATTCGGGTTATAAGGCATACGAGCTGCATTTGAGGTACAATTGGCTGTAATTGGGTTACATGGCGTATATTGTATTTGGATTATAGGGGGTGTGTATATACCGCATCCGAAGTTACAATGGGCTTTAATGGGGTGACATGGTGTATATAGTGTGTATACTGCACTCGTAGTTACGTTCTGTACGATAGGGTGTGTATAGGTGCTGCATTCGCCGTTACAATGTACTGTAACTGGGTTACATGGCGTATATAGTGTATATACTGCATTCACGGTTACGTGCTGCATGTGGAGTATAAGGTGTATTTATGCTGCATTCAGTGTTGTAATGTGCTGTAATTGGGTTACATGGCGGGTATAGTGTATATACCGCAGTCAGGGTTAAGTGCGGTATGTGGATTATAAGGTGTACATTTGCTGCATGCAGGGTTATAAGGTGTCGTAATTGGGGTACATGGCGTATATAGAGTATATACTGCATTCACGGTTACGTGCTGCATGTGGAGTATAAGGTGTATTTATAGAGTGACCATTCGTCCCGGTTTTGCCGGCACAGTCCCGTTTTTTTCTGTGCTGTCCCGGTTGACAGTCCGTCCCGGAAATGTCCCGGGTTTTGCCCCTGGTGACTGGTACCGAGCGCGAGTCGGCGGCGGTGCGCGGAGGCGGCAGCATGAGGAGGATGCGGCGGTGCGCGGAGGCGGCAGCGTGAGGAGGATGCGGCGGTGCGCGGAGGCGGCAGCGTGAGGAGGATGCGGCGGTGCGCGGAGGCGGCAGCGTGAGGAGGATGCGGCGGTGCGCGGAGGCGGCAGCGTGAGGAGGATGCGGCGGTGCGCGGAGGCGGCAGCGTGAGGAGGATGCGGCGGTGCGCGGAGGCGGCAGCGTGAGGAGGATGCGGCGGTGCGCGGAGGCGGCAGCGTGTGGAGGATGCGGCGGCCGTATTTTTTTTTTTCCCCAATAGCAGGATGCCGGGGGCGGGGCTTTAGAGTAGAAGCAGGGGATTGGTTGGAGGTTAGGATATGCCGGGGGCGGGGCTTAGTATCAGGGACGGATGTAGTGTGTGTGTGTGTGTGTGTGTGTGTGTGTGTGTGTGTGTGTGTGTGTGTGTGTGTGTGTGTGTGTGTGTGTGTGTGTGTGTGTGTTTTTTTTCACCAGAAGGAAGGCTCACAGCTGGCAACTGAAACTGCCGGCAGACTGGAAAAAAGCCTCACTACTTCTGGCTCCCTACAGTGGCACTACAGGTAAGCACCATGTCACCTGTGTGTGTGTGTCTGCCCCCTTCCCAGTCTGTGTGTGTGTGTGTGTCTGCCCCCCTCCCAGTCTGTGCAAGTGTGACTGCCCACCTCCCAGTGTGTGTGGGTATGACTGCCCACCTCCCAGTGTGTGTGGGTATGACTGCCCCCCTCCCAGTCTGTGTGGGTATGACTGCCCGCCTCCCAGTCTGTGTGGGTGACTGCCTCCCCTCCCAGTCTGTGTGTGTGTGTGACTGCCCCCCTCCCAGTCTGTGTGTGTGACTGCCCCCCCTCCCAGTCTGTGTGTGTGACTGCCCCCCTCCCAGTCTGTGTGTGTGACTGCCCCCCTCCCAGTCTGTGTGTGTGACTGCCCCCCTCCCAGTCTGTGTGTGTGACTGCCCCCTCCCAGTCTGTGTGTGTGTCTGCCCCCCTCCCTGTCTGTGTGTGTGTCTGCCCCCCTCCCAGTCTGTGTGTGTGTGTGTGTATGACCGCCCCCCTCCCAGTCTGTGCAAGTGTGACTGCCCCACCTCCCAGTGTGTGTGTGTGACTGCCCGCCTCCCAGTCTGTGTGGGTGACTGCCTCCCCTCCCAGTCTGTGTGTGTGTGTGTGACTGCCCCCCTCCCAGTGTGTGTGACTGCCCCCCTCCCAGTGTGTGTGACTGCCCCCCTCCCAGTGTGTGTATGACTGCCCCCCCTCCCAGTGTGTGTATGACTGCCCCCCCTCCCAGTGTGTGTGTGACTGCCCCCTCCCAGTGTGTGTGTGACTGCCCCCCCTCCCAGTGTGTGTGACTGCCCCCCTCCCAGTGTGTGTGACTGCCTCCCCTCCCAGTGTGTGTGTGACTGCCCCCCCACCCAGTGTGGGTGTGTGACTGCCCCCCACCCAGTGTGGGTGTGTGACTGCCCCCCTCCCAGTGTGTGTGTGACTGCCCCCGCACCCAGTGTGTGTGTGTGTGTGTGTGTGTGACTGCCCCCTCCCAGTCTGTGTGTGTGTGACTGCCCCTCCCTCCCAGTGTGTGTGTGACTGCCCCCTCCCAGTGTGTGTGTGTGTCTACCCCCCTCCCAGTCTGTGTGTGTGTCACTGCCCCCCTCCCAGTCTATGTGTGTGTGACTGCCCTCCCCCTCCCAGTCTGTGTGTGTGTGACTGCCCCTCTCCCAGTCTGTGTGTGTGTGACTGCCCCCCCTCCCAGTGTATGTTTGACTGCCCCGCTCCCAGTCTGTGTGTATGTGTGACTGCCCCCTCCCAGTGTGTGTGTGTGACTGTCCCCCCTCCCAGTCTGTTTGTGTGTGTGACTGCCCTCCCCCTCCCAGTCTGTTTGTGTGTGTGACTGCCCTCCCCCTCCCAGTCTGTGTGTGTGTGACTGCCCCTCTCCCAGTCTGTGTGTGTGTGACTGCCCCCCTCCCAGTGTATGTTTGACTGCCCCCCTCCCAGTCTGTGTGTATGTGTGACTGCCCCCTCCCAGTCTGTGTGTGTGTCTGTCTGCCCCCTGCCACTGTGTGATGCCCCTCTCCCAGTGTGTGTAAGTGCCCCCTCCAAGTCTGTGTGTGTGTGTCTGCCCCCCTCCCATTCTCTGTGTGTGTGTGTCTGCCCCCTCCCATTCTGTGTGTGTGTGTCTGCCCCCCTCCCATTCTGTGTGTGTGTGTGTCTGCCCCCCTCCCATTCTGTGTGTTTGTGTGTCTGCCCCCCTCCCATTCTGTGTGTGTGTGTCTGCCCCCCTCCCATTCTGTGTTTGTGTGTGACTGCCCCCCCAGTGTGTGTGTGACTGCCCCCTCCCAGTGTCTGTGTGTATCAGTGACAGAATGTATACAGACACCAACCCACTTACCCACTCACCCACGTGTCAGTCAGTCACCCACGTGTCAGTCAGTCACCCACCCATATGTCAGGCAGTCAGTCACCCACCCACCCACGTGCCAGGCAGTCTAACGTGTCAGTCAGTCACCCACCCACGTGTCAGTCAGTCACCCACCCACGTGTCAGGCAGTCAGTCACCCACCCACGTGTCAGGCAGTCAACCCAAGTGTCAGGCAGTCACCCACCCAAGTGTCAGGCAGTCTCCCACCCACCCCCCCAAGTTTCAGGCAGTCTCCCACCCACCCAAGTGTCAGGCAGTCTCCCTCCCACCCACCCAAGAGTCAGGCAGTCTCCCTCCCACCCACCCAAGTGTCAGGCAGTCAGTCACCCACCCAAGTGTCAGGCAGTCAGTCACCCACCCACGTGTCAGGCAGTCAACCCAAGTGTCAGGCAGTCACCCACCAAGTGTCAGGCAGTCTACCACCCACCCCCCCAAGTTTCAGGCAGTCTCCCACCCACCCAAGTGTCAGGCAGTCGCCCTCCCACCCACCCAAGTGTCAGGCAGTCTCCCTCCCACCCACCCAAGTGTCAGGCAGTCAGTCACCCACCCACGTGTCAGGCAGTCAACCCAAGTGTCAGGCAGTCACCCACCAAGTGTCAGGCAGTCTACCACCCACCCCCCCAAGTTTAAGGCAGTCTCCCACCCACCCAAGTGTCAGGCAGTCTCCCACCCACCCACCCAAGTGTCAGGCAGTCTCCCACCCACCCACCCAAGTGTCAGGCAGTCTCCCACCCACCCACCCACCCACGTGTCAGGCAGTCTAAGTGTCAGGCAGTCAAAGTGTCAGGCAGTCAACCCAAGTGTCAGACAGTCTCCCACCCACCCAAGTGTCAGGCAGACTCCCATAACCCACCCACCCACCCAAGTGTCAGCAGTCTCCCATAAAAGTGTCAGGCAGTCTCCCATAACCCAGCCACCCGTCAGGCAGTCTCCCATACCCTAGAGAAAGTGCAGCGCACCATGATCCAGAGAAGAGGCAGGTCTGGCAGAAATCTATCTTTATTAGAAAGTCATAAAAACAAGGGATGCAACCCCACCCCACTCTGCCACATAACCAGGATGCTGACGCCCACCTGATGACATCAGAGCTACCATATGGCGCCCCCTAGTGACGTCAGACGTCTAGGTCTAAATCCCTGGCAATACAGCATAGAGCTGCCTTGGAGGACTGCAGCCACAGCCACACCTCTCCCCAGACTGAACACTCCCCCATGTGTGGCTGTGGCTGCAGTCCTCCAAGACAGCTCTATGCTGTATTGCCAGGGATTTAGACCTAGACGTCTGACGTCACTAGGGCGCGCCATATGGTAGCTCTGACGTCATCAGGTGGGCGTCAGCATCCTGGTTATGTGGCAGAGCCGGGAGGGGTGAGTATCAGGGGGGTGGTATATATTGTGACTGTTTCTTGTGTTTGTAGCCTTCACCTTGACTGCCGAAACGTTGGACTTTATGGCATATTAAACCTCCTTTGAGTAAGACCGTGTGCCTGCTTCTTCTTCTTTGTCCGGCTACAGGAAGGGTCAGGAGACAGGGAGGACAGAGGCAGGAGAACCCCATCTGGCTCCGGCCTTGCCTGTCCCTACGAATACAAACATACAACCCCTCACTGAATAACATAGCCCTAACCCCATGTAATAATCCTGGGTGTAAACAAAATAATGGTTTTATGAATATTGTAATGGTTTAATAGGGACCTAGGAGGTGGCCAGTGGGGCTGTTATGTGTATTTGTGTTTATTGAGGGTAGCGGGGGTGGGTGAACGGGGTATTGGCCCCAAGGATGGGTGTTTAGGCCTACCGGGTGGGGGGGTAGTGGGAGGGGTTAACCCCTTCATTACCTTAGCGGTATTAACCGCTAAGTTAAAGAAGAGGTTAAGTCATCCCCCAACCCCCTGGCAAGGCCTAACCACCCAGCCAGGGCCAAATACCACCTTCTGCCACCCCCGCTACCCACAATAAGCCTGGCACGGGTGTATAACCCCTTCATTGCCTTGGCGGTAATGAAGTTGCCTGTAAATGCATTTTTTATGCATGGGATTCCTGCCGGGGGTCTCTGGTGCTGATATTAATGGATATCAGCTCCGGGATACATGCATGTTATTTTCATCGCAGCTTCACCCCACCTTCTTGCCAACTTTTGTGGCGGGACAATTTGGAGAAGAAACAGCAATTTTAAAGTGGCGATCAGCCGCAATAAGCTGATCAGGGCTTATAGAATTGAGCGTGTTTGAAAAACTGGCGATCAGTGCCGAAAAGTGGCTTATCACCGCGCGTCTGCAGATTTTATTTATTTATTTATTTTCCGGCAAAACAAAAAACGGTTATTTTTGCTCTAATCGCCAGGTTCTCTGGGCTTACTGAATCGCTGTAGGCGATTACTGCATGAGGGCCTTAGGGAGGATTTGTTCCTGTAAAGTACACCTAGTTTGGCATAGGATTTGGATGTCAGGGTATCAATGTGCAACCCAAATGTTAAATGGGAGTTGAACTATATGCCCAGATATTTCAAACCAGTAACAGGGGCTAGGATGGTATTAGAGTTGGTTTTTATCTGAAGCTCTGTCATTGGTAGCTTTAGCAATTTAGCTCTGGTCCCAAATACCATTGTTACAGTCTTGTCAGTGTTTAAAATCAGTTTGTTTTGGGAAATCCAGTTTCAAGTCTCAAAAAATCAGATTGAAGTACGTGTTCAAGGTCAGAGAGGCGAGGGCTGCGTGCATATAGGATAAGATCTAAGGCCTCTCACAATAACCCGTTAGGAATATTAATTCCTCATCTATCCGACATAAGTATAAAATATACTCTAACCAAGACCCCTAATACAGAGTTACCCACCTTATACGGGAGCAGCTGCCAGACGAGTATAGTAAATGTATCTTATTTCTTTTGCCACTGGAGGGCAGCGTGGAGTTACATGGAGTGGCGCCCGTAAGGACGACGTGCCAGTTAGGCGGAAGGAGACGCGCACACACTTTTATGTGAAACGGATATATTTGGGGAGGGATTTAGGAGTCTGAGTGAGAAAATTTATATTTTGTCACAATGGAAAAATGGAAAAATTAACCATTTAAATATGCACAGATTTTATCCCACTTTTGGAAATTAGGGATGTTGCCTAAAAGTTTGAGAATGCACAAAGTGCCACCCCTGGGCTTTAATGAAGCAGCATTTGTGGGATAAAGGGAACAGCATTCTGTATAAAGGTATTTTGGGCTCGATATAAATAATTGAAGCCAAAAACTAATATTAAGGGGCCTATGCAGAGAGCAGCGCGAACGGAAATTTCGGCGTTTTTTAGCGCTATATGGCTATAATAAGGTTGGAAATGGCGAGTTGAGTAAAAAGCGCCATTTTTTTTTTTTTTTAAGTAGAACTCGCCGCACGGCTGGCGAGAACCAAAATCTCGCCAGTTTTGAAAAGGGCCGTATGCAGAAAGGTACGATCGCCATCTAGGGGCTGTTCGCGCCATTAAAATGGAGAGAAATTCTACAATTAGCTCCGCCAACAAAAGTTGGCAGGAAACTGGAGCTCACCGGCGAGAGTGAAAAGAAAAAAAAAAACGCGCTTTTTTTACAACATGTTTCACCAGCGCGCATCTCGCCGGTTGAAACTCTCCATAATCAAGCATGATTTTAAATGCAGTTTTCTGACCTTTCTGCATATGGAGATAAAATCACGCCATTACAGGTACAATTTATTACCAATTCCCATTATTTCCAGCGCTGCTCTCTGCATAGGCCCCTAAGTAAATTGAGAATGGAAAAATATTCAGCACAAACGTACAGAATGTGATGTTCTGAGAGATCTTACAGATGTTATCAAATCCCACAATGAATGTATAGAAAATGTCTGTATAGAACGAATCAAACAAGAATATGCCAATAAAACGTTTAATTGGGAGATACAGGGGCCACAATTCAGGTCAGTTAGCTGGAAGAAGGGAAGCCGGTCAGCCGGTAGAGCCGGTCAGCCTGTCAGCCAGTAGAGCAGGTCAGCCGGTCAGCCAGAAGAGCAGGTCAGCCGGTCAGCCAGTAGAGCAGATCAGCCGGTAGAGCAGGTCAGCCGGTAGAGCCGGTCAGCTCTGAGATCAGCATTACTTATATCCCCTAAAAGTTGTCCCCTGCATGTAATGCGCAGAACAGCCTACACTGCATATACTGTACATGAGATACTTAACCCTTTCTTTTCGCTCGACTCTAATCTGAATGATTTGCTAATTGGTTTGTAATTAGAGAGATATTTGTAGCAGAATCCCATGTATGTTCTTTTTACCTTTTTAGATACCGTTTTGTGTTATAAAAGATATGACAGATCAGAGGGGTTCCTGTTTGCACTCGTGTTTTGGCAGAAGTGTATATGTGACCCTATAAATCTCCATCACACCCGGCTTGGCAGTGTGACACTAGTGCAGCGACCTGGGGAAGAATCACTGAGCTGTTAGCAATAGATACAACGGATAGAAAAGACACTACACATAGGTTGGATTAAAGAGAGTATTTTATTTAAATAATTAATCTCTTTGCTGGGAGGGGCCTGCAGCACATTGCAGAGCGATATAGTAACACGCAGAGCAATGCACTGCAGGCCCCTCCGGCAGCAAAGGGGTGAAGACCAATGCAGGGTGTATAAAGATCTCACTGATAATTCATGCACAAAGGGCTGTTTGTTGCTGTGATCCAGAGGAAGGCGAAACATAACCCCTGCTGTGCAATGGGGGAAAAAAATTCCTTCCTGACCCCATTAAATGGCGATCGGATGGTCCCTGGATCACTGCACAGTGAGATCAGATGGAACAGCACAGATCAGCGTTGTTATACACAGGGGCACACTCAGTATATAGAGATGCGGGTGATGGGGCCCTTGTGCCCCTGTGTATAACTCACCTGCTCCCCCATCCCCCTGCATATCTATCCCATTCACCCCTTTTCCTCCCGCATACCTCGCAGGGCCGGCCGGCCATTAGGCGGTCGCCTAGCGCGCAAAGGTCCTAGGGGCGCATTAATAATCATTATTATTTTTTCCTCTTATTATTTCTAATTTATTTATCTTTTTTTAAAAATTATTATTCTTTTTTTTATCCAGTATTTTGGCGCCCTTTTATTTTTATTTTGCGTCGCGCTGGGGTGCGGTCGCACCCCCTGCAGCCCCGATAGCTACGCCACTGTTTATTTTATTATTTTATTTATCTTATTATTTTTTATACAACTGGGGCACAAATTTTAAGTTTCGCCTGGGGCGCATGAAACCCGTGCTCCGGCCCTGCTCCTTGTTCTCTCTCACCCTCTCACGCCCAATATCCCAATCTCCCTCTAGTACCTGCCCCTCCCGCAGCCTTCCTGATCTTATCTGCCTCTCCTGCGGTCAAACCAACTTCTCAGGGCCCCTAGAATACCCCTGGATCTACGCCCTGGCTCCTCTGTTACCTGCTCCCGGGGTCTGCTGCTCCGCCTAAAAAAGGTGAAGCAGCAGATCTGTCCGCACCTCTCGTATTCTGCTACCTGCTCCCGGGGTCTTCTCCTCCGCCTAAAAAAGGTGAAGCAGCAGATCCGTCCACACCGCTCGTATTCTCCTAGGCCATCGTCCACCACGTCGCCAGACTTGACATCCGCTTCGTCGTCTGCCTCATCGGCCGCCTTGTAGCCCACCTCTTCGCACCACTTGACGCCCGCTTTATCGTATGCCTCGTCGTCCGCCTCGTAGCCCGCCTCGTCGTCTGGTGGCACAAAGGGCACCACCTTCGTGCGTGTCCTGATCTGCAGGAGACATGAAGTGTTTGTAACCAGGGACAGTGATACTCTGTATCGCAAGAGCTCCTGTGCCACTTATACCCCCTCCCCAATACCACGTTATACCGCCCTCCACAGGGCAAATACCCATTATACCCACCTCCCCAGGCTTAGTACCCAGTTATACAACCCTCCCAAGGCCCAGTACCCAGTTATACAACCCTCCCAAGGCCCAGTACCCTGCTATATGCCCCTCCCCAGGCCCAGTACCCGTTATACCCACCTCACCAGGCCCAGAACCCGTTATACCCACCTCACCAGGCCCAGTACCCATTATATACCCCTCCCCAGAAGGTCATGTTTCTATTTATCAAAAATACATTGAGTTACCTCTGGTTTTCAAGCATGTCCTGGGGGAGTTATCACAGAGACACAGAAACGTCGCTGAGTTTGGTGAGTAACTCCCTTAAACTCTCAGCAGTTGAATTCCCCATTAGGCGCTTAATGCGTTAAAAACAAGCGTTGCTATTTCTTTGCATGAAGTTGCAGGTAATTGGAAGAGTTACACAGTGACGGCTATTTCATCACTCACCTTCTTCCATCGAATCGGTCTTAGCGGTAGTGATCTCAGTATTATTTCCTCCTTCACATCGGATATCCATATCCATTCTTCGCCTCTGATCTGTATGCAAGACAATGCTTTAAGACAGGGTTGCGCAACCTTTTTCCCCTGCTCCCCCCTCCACCCTCCCCACCTTGTCTCCGACGTTCTGATGTAACGACGTCATGTGATATCACGTTGCTATGGTAATGCCACATCATGTGACGCCACGTTGCTGTCTCCAGAAGCCGCCGGAGACAAGGAAAGGGAACTTACAGAGGCCTTGCGCGCGATTTCCGGCATTTAATTTAAATGCTGTGGGGAAGAGCGAGGGGCCACTGTAAGCGCCGAGCCCCTCCTCCCCAAGAAAATGTTGCACCCCTCGATTTGCACACCCTTGCTTTAAGAGATATTCTGGGACCCTCCAACTCCTCCATCGGACCCTTCCTCATATTGACTGACCTTGCAGTGCTCTGCACTGACTTGCACTGACCTGCTATGATGCCTCTCAAAATACCATGCTAACTCATTCTGAACATACATGTGTCCTTTCTACATATTACTCAGCTTGTATGGGCCACAGACAGCTTTCCCGGGGTCCAGGACTAGTTGCCACCGGGGACACTCACCCATGGGTCGGCGACCTTGCGAGAACCCACCCCCCCAACCTGTTTTCTCTTGCATTGCCATAGACAACAACATTTCAGCCTGCTGCCTTTCTCGGTAAAGTGGCTAAACCCACTAAATCCAGCAAAGAAAGGCCAGCAGCCGAAACATTGTAGTCTGTGGCACAATAAATTATCTTTTTTTATTCAAATCCGTGTGCCCTTTTCCATCAATCATATTGTATTCATTGGACGAAATGCCGGTCTTCCCTGAGACTAAGGGGCACCGGTAAAAGTATGACTAATTGTTTTTTTTGGTGTGCAGCAAATCCCCATCATTTTTGCGTTCTCTTGCTCTGCCCCAATCTGACACACCACCTTGCTCTCTCACCCCCCTCTTACACTCCCGCGTCACCCTTTCCTTCCCCAAAGGTTGTCCTTTAATCAGATCTTACCCAAATTGTCTCCATCTCCCTTGGAAATGTTCTGTCTTTAAACTGTGCGGCTCCTCTTGATCCGAACTTTCTTAGCTGACCCCTTTAGGTTTCGGCTCCGAGGGTCTAAAAAATAAGCGACTCCGAAAAGATGTGAAATATGCACACGGGTCCTAATGGGGCACTGAGGGGGAGACTTAAATACTAGTAAATATAATCTACTGTGCTAACAAATATAATCTATTAACTAACAAATATAACTTATTAAACTAAGAAATATAACTTATTAAACTAAGAAATATAATTTATTAAACTAAGAAATATAACTTATTAAACTAAGAAATATAATTTATTAAACTAAGAAATATAACTTATTAAACTAACAAATATATCTTATTAAACTAAGAAATATAATTTATTAAACTAAGAAATATAACTTATTAAACTAAGAAATATAACTTATTAAACTTACAAATATAATCTATTTAACTAAATAAATATCTATTAAACTAAATAAATATCTATTCAACTAAATAAATATAATCTACTTCAAAACAATACAATAAAAAGCTGGAGAAATGATACGTTAACCAAGCCACAGATGTGATGCCAATGAGCGTTGAACTCCTTGCAGATCCACCGTCAGCTGGTTGTGGCAGAAAGTGGTGACATGCAGTAGAACAGAGTGGTTGAGCTGTAACCACGGCAGTCAGGTCAGAAATCAACACAATATTTTTTGAAATTTAGAATGAGAATGTTCAGTATGTCACATTCTGGGCTCAGACACTGAGCCCTGTCACATGTTAGCAGCTTGTGATAATAGAAAGTATCCATATACTGGGATGTGATAAGAGACATTATAGTCATTTTATACTGGGTCCCATAACCTGCTTTATATGAAGTATCATTTTACACTAGTAGAGATGTTACATTTTGAAAAAATAGCGCTTCTGGCGACAATGTTCATTTTCTCTACAAATGATAAATGAAAAAGTTGGATAAAACGTTATATGTGTGTGTGCGCGCGCAATATATATATATATATATATATATATATATATATATATATATATATATATTGTAAATATTCCTGTATATTCATTTGCATGTCTTAGACAGGTCTGCAACCCTGTCTTTCACCATTATCTTTAACCTTAATAGTCATATATATATATATATATTTATATATTTATATACATACACATATAGTATGTATATATATATATCATACTATATGTATATATATAGTCTGTTTTATACACACATACACGTGTGTGTGTTTATATGTGTGTGTGTGTGTATATATATATATATATATATATATATATATATATATATATATATATAATCAAAGGCTCCTTACCAGGCAGACCAGAGAATCCAGGGAATCCAAAGCAGGCACAGCAAGGAAGAGACAGCACACTTGTTAGCAAAAAGAATTGTATTAGTGAAGCAGGCACAAAACACCAACGTTTCGGTCCTAAAAACAGGACCATATATATGGTATAACCCAGAGGTGCGCAAAGGGGGGAGATTTTTCGGGGGGGGGGGTGGCGCGGGCGGTTGCAGAGGCCCCGCGCACTTCCTCGAGGCATTAAAATTAAATGCCGGGGGATCACGTGAGGCCTCTGCAATGCTATTACTTACCTTGACTCTGCCGGCGTCACTCGTGTCCATGGCAACGCGGTGTTAAATTACGCCGCGGGGTCATGTGACGTCACCCTCGTCAAATGCCGCTTCAGGTCACGTAACGCCGCATCAAGGTAAGGGGGGGGGGGCGCGAGCACCAACAGAGGGAAGGCAGGGGGGCGAGCTGCAAAAGTTTGTGCTCCCCTGGTATAACCAATAAATAATATAGCTGATATAGCAATCTGGTTGTCGCTAGAGAGAGATTATAATGGCAGTCAGAAATAGTGGCCAGAATTAATAACAGTGCAATTACTAAAAAGTAGCTGTAATAAAATAATAATAAACACTATGCCTAAACACAATAAAAGTCCAGAAACCTAGCTCTAATAGCTATGTTATAACTCAATCATAAAAGGATCCAATTCGGGCGTCCTCTGGAGCCCTGGCAGCTCTCTTCAGAGAAACAACCACCTCCTCGATAGATATCTAAACAAAAAAAAGAAGAGAAAGCGCCCGCTCAATGTGTAAATTTGGTTTAACAATTTCATTTCCTGGACAAGATAAAAATAACAAACTCACAAACTCTGTGACGCATATGTACTGAGGTGGGGTTGGATCCCCCACGGTTATTTCTTGTTTTATTAATAAATAATTTACTATATTTTAATCTCTGGTGCGCATTGTGTGCATTTTTCTTCTTGTCTGCACAGTGCTTCAGATGCTGCATCTGAAAAAATGCCGGTGGATCGGGATGTGAGGTAGGGAAGTGACGTCCGCGCCGGAACGTTATTGCCACGCCTCCAAATATTCATTGCCACGCCCCCAAATCGCGCCCGAAGCATACCCTGCAAAGCCATAAAAAAGCTCAGGCTTCAGCAAGTGTATTGCAGCGTGTGTGCCTTCCCTCCGTCTGAAATACTATAGACGCAGCCTTATCAACGCTTACTAAATAGGCCCGTGTCTCTCTCTCTCTCTCTCTGTGTCTCTGTCTCTCTCTGTGTGTCTCTGTCTCTCTCTGTGTGTCTCTGTCTCTCTCTGTGTGTCTCTGTGTGTCTCTGTGTCTCTCTCTCTCTCTCTGTGTCTCTCTCTCTCTCTCTCTCTGTGTCTCTGTCTCTCTCTGTGTGTCTCTGTCTCTCTCTGTGTGTCTCTGTGTCTCTGTGTGTGTCTCTGTGTCTCTCTCTGTGTCTCTGTCTCTCTCTGTGTGTCTCTGTTTCTCTCTGTGTGTCTCTGTGTGTGTCTCTGTATCTCTGTCTCTCTCTGTGTGTCTCTGTGTGTGTCTCTGTATCTCTGTCTCTCTCTGTGTCTCTGTGTCTCTGTCTCTCAAATCAAATCAGCTTGATTGGCATGTCAAAAGAACATTTCAGTATTGCCAAAGCGTGAGTTATAGGGGGTGTAGGACAATGATTACACGAATACTAGGGGGTACGATATAATTGTTATACAGTACATTACTTTTGTGTCTCTCTCTCTCTCTCTGTGTCTCTCATTCTCTGTCTCTCTCTCATTCTCTGTCTCTCTCTCATTCTCTGTCTCTCTCTCTCATCCCTGTATGATAGGTATGTTCCAACTCTATTTTTTGCTCTTCTTTTCCGTTTCAGAGGAGGGAGTCCCTCACCTCTTCAGCCACACACCAGGAACGCTGGATTGCTTTCAGACACTCGGAGAGGCGGATACAGTCGTGGATTGCAGGCACTGATTTATCTGGTAAGTACCGCAAACATGCTTGAACAAGGGCCGTAGACATTTTATTTGATGGTTTAGATCAGCGGTGCGCAAACTGTGGGGCGCGACCCCCAGGGGGGTCGCGACACTGCCGACGGGGGGCGCGGGGTTTACAGAGGCCCCGCGCGCTTCCCGAAGGCACTTAAATTAAGTGCCGGGGGAGCTGCAGGGCCTCTGTAAACCTAACTTACCGTGGCTCCGGCGGCTTCCTCCCTACGGCGCCATGGCAACGCGGCGTCAAAATGACGCTGCGAGGTCATGTGACGTCACGTTGCTATGGCAACGTGACGTCATTACGCCGGAGCGCGGGTAAGTTGGGGTTGGGGGGGGCGCGGGAGCGAGGGGACAGCCGTCAGGGGGGCGCAGGGAAAAAAGTTTGCGCCCCCCTGGTTTAGATTATCATTGTCTGTGGTTGTTAGTTATTGGTATTAGAGTTTTTTGATGTTGTTACGAATCAAACACATTTTGAAGTAGTAATCCCCTCCGAACTGGGCATTCCTGGCCAATAATGCCCTGGCTGTAAGAGTTGAAGGGCCCAAGCAAAACCCCCACCTCTATACACACTAACACTGCAGGGGCATCAGAGTGTCTTGTTGTCATGGCAACCGGGGGTGTCACGTGATGTCATTTGTTTAATAAATTATTTTTTAAGGTGTCCCGGTTTTTCATTTTCGAAATCTGGTCACCCTATGTATTTATGCTGCATTCAGTGTTGTAATGTGCTGTAATTGGGTTACATGGCGTACATAGTGTATATACCGCATTCAGGGTAAGTGCTGTATGTGGATTATAAAGTGTATATATGCTGCATTCAGGGTTATAAGGTCGTTTATAGAGTATATACTGCATTCACGGTTACGTGCGGCATGTGGAGTATAAGGTGTATATATGCTGCATTCAGTGTTATAATGTGCTTTAAGTGGGTTACATGGCGGGTATAGTGGATATACTGCATTCAAGGTTACGCGCCGTATTGGATTATAACGGGTATATATGCTACAGTCAGTGTTATAATGTGCGGTATTTGGGTTACAGGGGTGTATACGGTACCGCAGTGGTGGTGGCGTGCTGTATTTGGATTATATGGTATACACTGCAATCATGGTTACGTGCTGGGTTCTGAATATAATGTTTAT
Organism: Ascaphus truei; assembly: GCF_040206685.1. Taxonomy (NCBI): domain Eukaryota; kingdom Metazoa; phylum Chordata; class Amphibia; order Anura; family Ascaphidae; genus Ascaphus; species Ascaphus truei. The sequence goes on from NW_027456849.1 coordinate 189,608, forward strand.
AGACCACATGCGCGGTTACATGACGGGTTTGGATTATATGGCGTATATGCTGCATGCTTGGCTTCGGGCCATTGCGTGGAGCATATGGTGTGTGTATATACTGCCTTTGGGGGTCATGTGCTGTATTGGTCCAGCGTTACATGCTACATTCAGGACGACGTGGGGTATACGGTGCGTTATGCTGCAGGCAGAGGTATAACGCGTGTAGGGGTTAATTTCACTTCCTGTTCAGCGCAGGCCCTGGTAGGGCATGGGTAATCCCTCTTCCTGTTCAGCACTTGGCTCCCTCTATCGTATGGGTAATCCCATTTCCTGTTTAATATACGGCCCTGCGGTTGTATGGGTAATCCCAGTTCCTGTTTAACACACGGCCCTGCTATTGTATGGGTAACCCCACTTCCTGTTCAGCACATGGCCCTGCTATGGACGGGTAACCCCCCACTCCCTGTTCAGCACAGGGCCGCATGCCTCTGGTTTGGTGTGGGTAATCCCACTTCCTGTTCAGCACATGGCCAGGGATGGTGCGGGTAATCCCACTCCCTGACTGGGCACGATCAGGAAACTATGCTGGTATAGCAAATATGCATGCGGGAAGGGGGTAAAGGGGCGGTTGCAAATAGCAGGCCTAACGCCCCTTCTTCGGTTAGCAGGAGGTCCCATGTATCGATGATAACATATCAATTCATGTTTCTTTCAGTCAGTTTCGGTACCTCGTGCGAGTAGCAATTCAGTTTTCATCCGGATCGGATCCGCCTCCGTCGACCCTCGATACTTCCCATACTCACAGAAAAACCCAGTAGACGGAACACATAGTTAAATCACGCAAATTGAAATCACACTCCCGCGACACTTAGCGCATCAATCAGAATGTACTTCGTAGACTGCAGGCTGACGCGCGAAGCAAGGAAGAAGGCTGCTTCCAGAGGCAGCTGTTGATGCTCATGCACCGGCAGAGTCACCAGCAGTAGTGACACCAGCGATAAGCGCAGCGCCAGTTCTAGCAACGCTAATCGCATCAGCAGCGGCGATAGCTCCAGCTATAGCGACAGTCGTAGCGCCAGCATTGGGGGCGGCGCCAGCGGTAGCGACACCTGTAGTTCCAGCAGCGGCAGTGGCCGCGGTTCCCCCGCAGGCGGTTAACAACACACCTCTAGGGGCCGGAGGGCAGGCCGGGCTAGTGGACTCACCATCCTCCATGCTCCCCCTCCCTCAGGCGGCACCCGCCTCAGAGGAGCTAGCCAAGGATAAGAGGATGCCCGATGCGGCATATAAGGTCTCTTATACATCCAGACCTAGCTCAGTGGGCTTGCACTTGCTGAAAGAGGTGAAGGACAAGATATGGGCCGGGGAGTACGTAGATATATTATCTCTGCTACCAGGCTACAGGGAGGCGTTGGCCGCGTCCTCAAAGACAGGGGAAGCGAAGAAGGTGGATGTGGAAAAGAGGCTTTTCCCACACACCTTTCGCAATTGGTCTAAGGCATTTGTTATCCTGGCTGGAGTAATTGGGGAGAAGGATCCCCAGGCGTGCGCCTCGCTCTTTACGTATCACGACATGATCGAGGAAGCACACCACGCTTACGGGGGAACGGGTTGGTGGACATATGACCAGTGCTTTAGGCAATCAATAAAGGCCCAAGAGGTGGTGATACCATGGAACGTCAAGGACGTCAACCTGTATCTGCAGTTTGTGTCTGGGGGCGGGGCAGATTCCTTTCAAGGGTGCGGCACCGGAGGTAGGGGGACATGGCGGAATAACGTACCAGGGACTAGCCAGTCGCTGCGCACCAACTCGGGCGTCTGTTGGCCGTTTAACCAGTCCAACTGCACGTACGACAACTGCCGTTTCCAACACATCTGCTCCTTTTGCGGCGGCCGCCACGCCCAGGCAAAGTGTTTTAAGAAGGGCGGTCGCAGGGGGAGGAGCGAAGGGCGGAAGTTTGGACGCGAGGGCAGCGACACCAATAATCGTCGCCAATTTGGCACCGTGGCTAGCAAGGTATCCCAATAGGGAAGCAGCCCAGCTACTCTTAGCTGGGTTTAAGGAGGGGTTTAGGATCCCGTTTGAATATCAAGCGGGATCTGAGTTTAGTCGGAACTTGAAATTGGTCAGGACACACGGTGACGTAGCTAGGAAAAAGGTCTGGAAGGAAGTCCAATTGGGAAGGATGGCTGGCCCCTTCGAGTCCCCTCCCTTGCCTAATCTCAGGATTTCCCCATTGGGAGTGGTCCCCAAAAAAAGAGGCTGGGGAGTATAGGTTGATACAACACCTATCCTACCCCGAGGGGTCGTCGGTAAACGACGGCATTGACAGGGAGTTGTGTTCGGTGTCTTACGCGAACTTCGATCAAGCCGCAGCGCTGGTGGAAAGGATGGTAGAAGGGGCTCTAATGTCAAAAGCTGACATCAAATCGGCCTTCAGACACTTGCCAGTCCACCCCGAGTGCTTTCATTTGCTAGGCTGCATGCTCGAAGGTCAGTACTACATAGACTTATGCTTACCAATGGGAGGGGCGCTTTCTTGTTTTTATTTCGAGACATTTAGCACCTTCCTAGAATGGGTGGCCCGGAAGAGGGTGCAGGCAGCGGGGGTCATGCACTACTTGGACGACTTCCTTTTTGTTGGCCCCAGGGGTTCGGACTTATGCGCTAGGTGGCTGTTCGAATTTTCAGCCCTGGCGCGTGAGTTCGGCGTTCCTTTGGCCGACGAGAAGACGGTGCGGCCAACAACCACTCTTACGTTTTTGGGCATAGATATCGACTCTGAGGCGATGGAGTACAGGCTCCCTCCGGAGAAGCTGGTCGCCCTAAGCAGGCTTCTCCGCGAATTCATAGCTCTCAAGAAAACATCATTGAGGCACTTCCAGGCGCTGCTAGGCCACTTAGTATTTGCTGCGCGCGTAATGCCGGCTGGGAGGGTTTTCGCCAGGCGCCTCTCCGCAGCAACGGTCGGGGTGAGACGACCCAACCACTTCATCCGCATCACCGCCGAAATCCGAAAGGACTTGACGGTGTGGCTGCGTTTTTTAAAGGATTATAACGGCAGAACCTTGTGGCGAGGTCCCCCATCCAACAACACAGAGTTGCAGTTGTTTACAGACGCCTCAAGGTCAGTCGGTTTTGGGGCCTACTTGGTGGGGCATGGTGCGCGGAGCGGTGGCCTCCCCACTGGCAGGGGACGCCGCTCATTAAGAACTTGGCGTTCTTGGAACTATTTCCCTTGCTCGTCGCAGTGCGCCTGTGGGGTCACTTATTCGCGAATAAGCAAGTAATTTTTTGGACAGACAACATGGGTATAGTGGAAGCCGTGAACAATTTCGGCTCACGCTCCCCGCCGGTGCTGTCCCTTCTGCGCTGTTTCGTACTGGCATGCTTGCAATTGAACATAGCGTTCAAGGCTCGACATGTCCCGGAGGTGGCGAATAACATTGCTGATGCCTTATCCCGGTTACAGATGGCGCTGTTTCGGAGACTGGCCCCCGGGGCGGACCTAATCGGCAGTCCATGCCCGGCAGACCTTTGGGTGCTGGCGACGACCCAGTGACCTCGTTGGTACGATCATCGCTGGCTCCGGGTACGTGGCGGGCCTATTCGGCAGCGTGGCGCGATTATCAAAGTCTGGCAGGGGAATTGGGTCTCGACGTATTGGGATTCGGGACCTTGCTATCATTTGTCCTAAACTTAAGGGCAAGGGGTTTAGCGGGAGGATCCATAGGGAAAAAAGTGACAGGGGTCTCCTTCTTTTTGCAGCTAGAGGGCAAGGGGGACCCAACGAAGGCATTTATCATCAAAAGGGTCCTAGCGGGGTTAACAAAGGGGACGGCGACAAATGACAGCAGACGGCCAGTGACACCAGCGATATTAGAAGGTTTAATGCAGGCCACAGACAGAGTGTGCCTATCTGGGTTCGAGGCGAAACTTTTCCGGCTGATGTTTGCATTGGCTTTCTTCGCAGCACTGCGAGCTGGGGAGTTGGTGTGCGCGTCGCGCAAGGGCGAGGGAGGGATGCAGTTTGAGGACATAGTCTTAGGGGAAGGGTGGGTCAAACTACACGTGAAAAGGTCAAAAACAGACCAGCGGGGGAGGGGAGCGTGGATATCTTTGCTAGGGCTACCAGGGACTAAATTTTGCCCAGTGAGCACGCTCAGGGAATACTTGGCATGCAGGCCAGACGGTCAGGGTCCCCTGCTCCTTCACGCAGACGGGGTACCGTTATCTAGATTACAGTACATGCGGGTTTTCCGCATGTGCCTAAGACACCAGGGCCTCGAAGAGGCACAATACGGGACACATTCGTTCCGGATTGGGGCGGCAACGGAGGCATCACGCGCGGGGCTGTCAGTAGCTGCGATACAAAAGATAGGGCGATGGAAGTCTAACAGATACCGGTCCTATATCAGGCCCGCATTATCTGGGATTTAGCGTGCTTGGATAAACCCCCTCATCCTCTTTATACCTTCACAGACGCCGCACCCACTTGGATAATCGGAGACTCGCTTATACACTGGGCAGAGAAGCGGGCTGTCAAACGCCCATGCGGGGCTAACCTCGGGTTGCGAACGGAGGAGGCAAATGTGGTATGGGGGGGAGGTTGGGGGCTGCGGTGGGCTCAGTTGCTCCCGCGGCTAATGGTGATGGGCAGGGATAGGAGGGCGCTGCAGATCTTGCTCCTCCACGTCGGGGGCAACGACCTGGCCGCTCGACGCTACTTCAAGCTGGTTAATTCAATAAAACACGACCTGGCCCTCATACTCACCAGTTGGCCAGAAGTACAGATCGTTTGGTCGGACATATTGTGCAGGAGAGTGTGGAGGGGCCATCGACCGACCGCGGGTCAAATTGAACAAGATGGTGGGGAAGTTTGTGATGCAGTGTGGGGGATGGCAGATCACCCATCACGAGTTTGACTACAAGTCAACCGGCCTGTTCCGGGCCGACGGCACACACTTATCCGAGATAGGGGCGGACTTGTTCAATAACGATTTGCAGGAGGGGCTGGAGAGGGTCCTTGCGGGGTTGGCGGCACGGTCTAATTTAAGGAGGTTTAAATAGAGCCGTGAGTGGCGGCAGTTCGGGGGTAAGTGCTTGTCCTTGCCAGATGGGCTCGGGGGCGGGCGTCGCCCGGGGGTAGGAGCGATTGGGCGGGGTCAAGCTAACGTGACACCCGGGAACCCACTCGCGACAACGGCCGGCTCTTTAGGGGTCGGCCGGGTACGGGGGCAGCAGGCCAAGGCCTGGCTGACCCTCTGACCCCACTCTGGCTTGGACTAGCGCTTACTCCAGTATTATGATTGTTAATAAACAAAGCCGCGGCCTTTTATACCTCCAAACTGAGTCTGTCATTACTTGTCTGTTATATGTGGGTACCATTTCCAAGTGGGAGGGGGTCCCTCGCAGCCTCCCTGGTCAAGCAATCCCTCCAGCCAATTAGGCGAGGGAAGCCCATGACCAGGGGGCAAGCCCCCCTCCCCCCTCACCTCGCTGGGATCTCTGGGCCGCCGTCGCGGCCCCCCCCTGGGGGGGGGGGGGACAGGCCTAGGGCAGTACAAAAGAGGCAGCCGGGAGCTGAATCTTCCATTCTGCTCCCGGTCTGCTGCGAAGTTCCCACCCACCCACCCCATTAGCAAGACAGTCGGGGGCAGACGCTTGCACCCGGCCACTCCGTGGAGTATTTTCAATTCCCTTGGTGATAAGCTGTCTGTACTACCTGTAAGCTGTAACATGTACCATCATATTTTACAGGGCAGTGTCCGAAGACCTCCCGAGAAACAAAGGACTGAAGTTCCTTCAGGAGGCTCCAGTTGGTCATTTTGCCACTGTCGCGGCGGCAGTTCGGGGGTAAGTGCTTGTCCTTGCCAGATGGGCTCGGGGCGGGCGTCGCCCGGGGGTAGGAGCGATTGGGCGGGGTCAAGCTAACGTGACACCCGGGAACCCACTCGCGACAACGGCCGGCTCTTTAGGGGTCGGCCGGGTACGGGGGCAGAAGGCCAAGGCCTGGCTGACCCCCTGACCCCACTCTGGCTTGGACTAGCGCTTACTCCAGTATTATGATTGTTAATAAACAAAGCCGCGGCCTTTTATACCTCCAAACTGAGTCTGTCATTACTCGTCTGTTATATGTGGGTACCGGTTCGGAGGGGGAGGGGGTCCCTCGCAGCCTCCCTGGTCATGCAGGAGACAGAAAGGTAGATAGAGACACAGACAGAGAGCTACCAGAGAAGGTGTTACATGGGTGAGTGCTGAGTTATTACTGTGACTTTCTGATGCTAACATGACATTAGGTTCTGGGCTCTGCGTCCCACACATGATGAACACCATGACTGTATAAAACTGAGGGGTACATATATGTATATATATATAGCAACTGTAAATATTACTGTATGTTCATTTGCATGTCTTAGACAGGTCTGCAACCCTGTCTTTCCCCATTGTCACCCAGCATACAGCGCTTCCACGGCAGCAAGGGATTCTGGGAAATGACATGCAAATGAGCACTCAGTGCCACCTTTTGTCTCAAGCTCGTATTACACAAGCCAATCCTCAAGCCAATGCATGCTGTTTTAAACACAGCTTTTAGACAGAGGCTGGGATGAGATGCAAAGCCATTAAACCCACTCACAGACATTTTTTTTTTTTTTTTTACGGTTCACATATTAACAACCATTTAGTATCATTTTACAGAAAATAATAAACCGAAAACATCACTATACAATCCTTATATTGCCAAGACAAAAACCAACCCAAAGGCACAAAACCATTCTAAAAAGCCAAACAAAACAACACATTCCAAGGCATCATCTGTGCATCTACTACCAAACACACTCAATGCAAAAAAATATGGTTACTTCCCATTTCTACTCGCGACTTTTCGTACTTTCCACAGGACATTTAACATTGCATCTAATTACTTCACGTGTCCCAGCAATTTCTCTAACGCCTCACGGATATGATACGTACTACATTGTATTCCTAATTTTCTTACTTCCTCTTTAGACACCTCTGCTTTTGGGAACTGTACTTTCAGCCATTCCGTTTTTGAAACATTTAACCCTAAGTCACCTGCCTCTTTATTTATATTATTTATCACCTCTTTTACATGCCACTCCCTCGCCTTCCTTTCTCTCTCGCTTTCATAACTTACTTTTGTTCTTCCACTAAGGCCTGCCTTTTCTCCTTTTCCACCTTTACTTTCCCTAATCTCTCCCCCTTCACCCCCACTCTGTTGGCCTGCCTTTCCATCACTTTCATTCCCACTTACTGCACTTACACTTCTCTGTATTTTAGTTCCCTCCACGCTTATCTGGCTTTGTGAGGACGAGCTATTGCCCTCACTTCTCTCCTTCTCTCTCACCTCTCCCCTAGCCTCTTTTATTTTAACCCACTGTACATGCTCCTTTTTTAATTCTTCATACTGCTCTTTTGTCAGCTGTTTTCTTTGGTACATCAGTTTTTCTAATCTTTCTATTATCTGTTCCTCACTACTCCCCCCATGCTGCTTCCGAAAAATACCAACCCAAAACAGAACATCTCCCACTGCGTCTTCAAAATGTTCCATCTTCACTTTTAGGGTTACTTTCCCTGATACTTTTACAACTTTACCCTCTACACCTTCCTCTCTAGGCTCCCCTTTACTCTGGCTATCCTTATCTTCCTTTGTTTCTATCCCTTGCAGATTTTTACGCTTTTGAGCTTTTTTCCCTCCTATTTCCATTTCCTCCTCCAAGACATCTTGGGGACCTTCCCTCCCCCTCTGTGCATCTTGAAACTCCATACTTTCTGCCCAGCTAGGTTCCACCACACTCAATGACCGTATTTCCCCCTCCCCCGCATCTTTCTGATGCACTGTTCCCGTCTCCTCCCCTCCCCCCACCTCCAGTTTCTGGGCCAAGGAGTCCAGGAAGAAATCTTCCTCTTTTTTCTCCACGATATCACTTATAGAACCCGCCAAACCCTCTATTGGGCCACTTTCTACCCTTTCTTCTCTTCTTAAATCCTCCTCATACATTGCTGTTATAGCCGGATCAAGCCCTCCCTCTTGGGAACTCTCCATCTCACAAATTCCCTGACCCTCAACTGTCTCTTCCTCTTCTTCTAGCACACTGTCCCCTTTAGCTGTCTGGGCATATGTCCTTTTAGTGCACTGCCGTGCCAAGTGTCCTTCCTCTCCGCAAAGATGGCATCTCTTAGGGACTCCACAGTTGGCTGCAGTATGTCCCTCTTCCCCGCAATTACGGCACACAATTCCCGTTTTCGTGCAACCCTCCTTTGTATGTCCATAAGTGTGGCAATGCCTGCAATATAGAGGCTGTCCCGGGTAAAACAAAAATCCTCTGTCTCCTCTACTATTGAACATGGCCGGTGGGTGTGTAACTCCTCCCACACATGATGGATCCCGTCTGAACCGTACCCAGAAACGTCTCTTCCCGTTGAACATGCCATACGGATTTTTTAGTTCTTCACCTCCTCTAATCATTTCACAATACCGTTTCAAAAAAGTCACAATCTCCTCTTTCCTTGCATACGGAGTGTACATGTGAAGTACAAGTGGTCTCTCCTCCAGCATAAAACTTGGGATTACCTTTACATGCAAATGAACATACAGTAATATTTACAGTTGCTTTATGCTTTACTGTGGAGGGTTTTTGTCACTTTTTTACCCACCATAACCTTAATAGTAGTGGTGATTACCTAGTCTAGTCTCAAACCTGCTTTGCCATTAAGACCAACCCCACACTGATGAGACCCATTAAGGTCGAAACAGCTGTGTAGCTGAGCCTGTGTCCCCTTGGCCTTGAGTCATCGTCCCTTCGGGGACTAAAGACTCCTGCTGCTTTTGGGGGGGCACGCCATCTCGAGCTAAGAGGAGTGATCCTGAGCGAGCGGTTCTGAGCGAGCGGATGCGGAAGTGAGGGGCCGGCACCTTTGCCCTGGGACATCGCCTTTACTGGCTAAAGTCCCTTGCTGCTTTTGGGGTGCCGCACCTGAGCTTGAGAGAGCAGAGATGACGTCACAAGCTGGAATGCGCAATTCCATTCGGTTCCTGATCGAGGAGACCGAGAGAAGTCGAGTGAACCTGCTGTGGATAGTGGAGAAGGTGCTGAAGCAATTGATCGGTCTGGACACTGAGAGGATCTTCTGCCTTCAGGATTTCCCTGCACAGGGGATTTATGACCTGACCTGTCATCAAGAAGCGGATGTTTGGTGCACTTTTGAAAAGTGCAAGGAGAAGTCTGGTGACCCGATCTTACATGGCATCAAGGTAATTCCAAGTTTTATGCTGGAGGAGAGACCACTTGTACTTCACATGTACAATCCGTATGCAAGGAAAGAGGAGATTGTGACTTTTTTGAAACGGTACTGTGAAATGATCAGAGGAGGTGAAGAACTTAAAAACCCATATGGCATGTTCAACGGGAAAGGATGAAGTAGGGCTTACAAAGGAAGAGGTTTTGCACAATCAACTTGCGAGGGGATTTGGGCGGAGATATTGGGATGTGAAAGAGGCAAGGGACGGGTATGAAAAAAGTGTGATGTCTGGATTCCAGTTAGAGGAAAGTAAGAGAGGTTTGGAACGTATGGAGAAAGAATTAAAACATATGATCGCATCACTTGAGAATAGAGAAAGGGTTTTTGTTTTTAAATGAAAGAATCTTGAAGTATATGGTTCTTATCTTTGTATGATGTTTTGGTTATAGGGTTTTTTCGTAAAGTTATGTTTTTTTTTTCCCTTCTGAAAAGTTTATCTTTGTGTTTGTATATATCTGAAGGATGAAGGAAGAAAATGTAAATATATTATGTTTTGGTGTCTTTCTAATGTTGGGTGACTGTTGTCACTATGGTGTGTTTTTTTGGTTTCCAAAAAAGTCTGTAAACTTAAAAAAGTTGTTGAATAAAAAAGTTTAAAAAAAAAAGGTTGAAACATGTCTGTGAGTGGGTTTAATGGCTTTGCATCTCATCCCAGCCTCTGTCTAAAAGCTGTGTTTAAAACAGTGTGCATTGGCTTGAGGATTGGCTTGTGTAATACGAGCTTGAGACAAAAGGTGGCACTGAGTGCTCATTTGCATGTCATTTCCCAGAATCCCTTGCTGCAGTGGAAGCGCTGTATGCTGGGTGACAATGGGGAAAGACAGGGTTGCAGACCTGTCTAAGACATGCAAATGAACATACAGTAATATTTACAGTTGCTATATATATATACATATATATGTACCCCTCAGTTTTATACAGTCATGGTGTTCATCATGTGTGGGACGCAGAGTTTAGTGTCCTCTCCTCTCCTCCAGGTGAGTTTGTAGTCTCCCTTTGGGCCCGATCGCAGCATCCCCCCCCTCCGCCTCCGCTATGGCTGTCCAGGGGATAGTTGCGAGGCAGCCGGGGAGTGCTGCCACGGGGGATCCCCCTACCGCGCGGCTCTCCCTCCCTCAGCCTCCGTGGCTGGCCTGCTCGGCGGGCGGGGAGGGGGGGGCCTCCGGCGAAGGGGGGGATCTGCCTGCCGGACCAAGGGATAGCTAGTGGGGATCCCCCTTACCGCGTGGCTCTCCCTCCATCAGCCTTGGTAGCTGGCGGGCGGGGAGGGGGGCCTCCGGGGAACGGGGGGATCCCCTTGCCGGTACCAGGGAATAGCCAGGGGGGATTCCCTTGCCACGTGGCTCGCCCTCCATCAGCCTCTGCGGCTGGGGAGGGGGGGGGCCAGAGGGAGGACGAGGAGAGGCACAACAACCCCCCACGTTTTTTTGCCACGACGGTTCCCCCAACAGAATGGCCGTGGGTATCCCCCAACCCCCCCCCCCCCCGGGGTTGGAGCACGGGACACTCAGTGGGGTTACATGGCAGTGGTATAATGTGCTTTAATTGATTTCTTTCAACATTGGATAAAGTTATGATCAATGCTAGAATGGCCGTGGGTATCGCTGCATACCGCATTCGTAGTGATAGCGGGCTGTATGTGGGGAATAAAGTGTATACACCTCAGTGTGGTTATAATGCGTTGTATTCGGGGTATGGTTATAATGCGTTGTATTCGGGGTATAAGGCATACGAGCTGCATTCGAGGTACAATTGGCTGTAATTGGGTTACATGGCGTATATTGTATTTGGATTATAGGGGGTGTATATATACCGCATCCGAAGTTACAATGGGCTGTAATGGGGTGACATGGTGTATATAGTGTGTATACTGCACTCGTAGTTACGTTCTGTTGTACGCTAGGGTGTGTATAGGTGCTGCATTCGCCGTTACAATGTACTGTAACTGGGTTACATGGCGTATATAGTGTATATACTGCATTCACGGTTACGTGCTGCATGTGGAGTATAAGGTGTATTTATGCTGCATTCAGTGTTGTAATGTGCTGTAATTGGGTTACATGGCGGGTATAGTGTATATACCGCAGTCAGGGTTAAGTGCGGTATGTGGATTATAAGGTGTACATTTGCTGCACGCAGGGTTATAAGGTGTCGTAATTGGGGTACATGGCGTATATAGAGTATATACTGCATTCACGGTTACGTGCTGCATGTGGAGTATAAGGTGTATTTATAGAGTGACCATTTGTCCCGGTTTTGCCGGCACAGTCCCGTTTTTTTCTGTGCTGTCCCGGTTGACAGTCCGTCCCGGAAATGTCCCGGGTTTTGCCCCTGGTGACTGGTACCGTGCGCGAGGCGGCGGCGGTGCGCAAAGGCGGCAGCGTGAGGAGGATGCGGCGGTGCGCGGAGGCGGCAGCGTGAGGAGGATGCGGCGGTGCGCGGAGGCGGCAGCGTGAGGAGGATGCGGCGGTGCGCGGAGGCGGCAGCGTGAGGAGGATGCGGCGGTGCGCGGAGGCGGCAGCGTGAGGAGGATGCGGCGGTGCGCGGAGGCGGCAGCGTGAGGAGGATGCGGCGGTGCGCGGAGGCGGCAGCGTGAGGAGGATGCGGCTGTATTATTTTTTTTTCCCCAATAGCAGGATGCCGGGGGCGGGGCTTTAGAGTAGAAGCAGGGGATTGGTTGGAGGTCAGGATTTGCCGGGGGCGGGGCTTAGTATCAGGGACGGATGTAGTGTGTGTGTGTGTGTGTGTGTGTGTGTGTGTGTGTGTGTGTGTGTGTGTGTGTGTGTGTGTGTGTGTGTGTGTGTGTGTGTGTGTGTGTGTGTGTGTGTGTGTGTGTGTGTGTGTGTGTGTGTGTGTTCACCAGAAGGAAGGCTCACAGCTGGCAACTGAAACTGCCGGCAGACTGGAAAAAAGCCTCACTACTTCTGGCTCCCTACAGTGGCATTACAGGTAAGCACCATGTCACCTGTGTGTGTGTGTCTGCCCCCTTCCCAGTCTGTGTGTGTGTGTGTCTGCCCCCCTCCCAGTCTGTGTGTGTGTGTCTGCCCCCCTCCCAGTCTGTGTGTGTCTGCCCCCCTCCCAGTCTGTGTGTGTGACTGCCCCCTTCCCAGTCTGTGTGTGTGACTGCCCCCTTCCCAGTCTGTGTGTGTGTGTCTGCCCCCTTCCCAGTCTGTGTGTGTGTGTCTGCCCCCCTCCCAGTCTGTGTGTGTGACTGCCCCCCTCCCAGTCTGTGTGTGTGACTGCCCCCCTCCCAGTCTGTGTGTGTGACTTCCCCCCCTCCCAGTGTGTGTGACTGCCTCCCCTCCCAGTCTGTGTGTGTGACTGCCCCCCTCCCAGTCTGTGTGTGTGACTGCCTGCCTCCCAGTCTGTGTGTGTGTGACTGCTCCCCTTTCCAGTCTGTGTGTGTGACTGCCCCCCTCCCAGTCTGTGCAAGTGTGACTGCCCGCCTCCCAGTCTGTATGTGTGACTGCCTCCCCTCCCAGTTTGTGTGTGTATGACTGCCTGCCTCCCAGTCTGTGTGTGTGACTGCCCCCTCCCAGTCTGTGTGTGTGACTGCCCCCCTCCCAGTCTGTGTGTGTGACTGCATCCCTCCCAGTGTATGTGTGACTGCCCCCCTCCCAGTCTGTGTGTGTGACTGCCCGCCTCCCAGTCTGTGTGTGTGTGACTGCTCCCCTTTCCAGTCTGTGCAAGTGTGACTGCCCGCCTCCCAGTCTGTGTGTGTGACTGCCCCCCCTCCCAGTTTGTGTGTGTATGACTGCCTGCCTCCCAGTCTGTGTGTGTGACTGCCTCCCCTCCCAGTTTGTGTGTGTATGACTGCCCCCCTCCCAGTCTGTGTGTGTATGACTGCCCCACCTCCCAGTGTGTGTGACTGCCCCCCTCCCAGTGTGTGTGTGACTGCCCCCCCTCCCAGTGTGTGTGTGACTGCCCCCTCCCAGTGTGTGTGTGACTGCCCCCCCTCCCAGTGTGTGTGACTGCCCCCCTCCCAGTGTGTGTGTGACTGCCCCCCCCCCAGTGTGTGTGACTGCCTCCCCTCCCAGTGTGTGTGTGACTGCCCCCCCACCCAGTGTGGGTGTGTGACTGCCCCCCACCCAGTGTGGGTGTGTGTGTGTGACTGCCCCCTCCCAGTCTGTGTGTGTGTGACTGCCCCTCCCTCCCAGTGTGTGTGTGACTGCCCCCCTCCCAGTGTGTGTGTGACTACCCCCCTCCCAGTCTGTGTGTGTGTGACTGCCCCCCCTCCCAGTCTATGTGTGTGTGACTGCCCCCCCTCCCAGTCTGTGCGTGTGTGACTGCCCTCCCCCTCCCAGTCTGTGTGTGTGTGACTGCCCCTCTCCCAGTCTGTGTGTGTGTGACTGCCCCCCTCCCAGTGTATGTTTGACTGCCCCCCTCCCAGTCTGTGTGTATGTGTTAGAGGAGGTACCCGGGCGCTATCTCTGTAGAGCTAGGTCAGATAAGCTGAAATATAAAAAAGCGGAGTATGATACTGCCTGAGTGTGATTTTCAAGTGATGTCCTCCTGTGACTCGGAACCCCAGCAGGATCTATCCAGGACCCTTGTAAGCAATGAATACAGAAAGGATGGGGGAGCACAGTTGTGGGAAACAGGCAGTGTAATGGGTCTAGTAATACAAAAATAGAGCGGTTATACCCTGAGCCAACGTAATAGCTCAGGTGGCAGATGACCAATTGAAAGGGCGAATATACATAGATGTGAATATGTGGGTGAGAAGGTAAAAAATTGTAATATATAACTTACACGGCCTTGTGTAAGCTCAGTCTCATCAAGGTTTCTTTGGGGATCCCGTGCTCTTGCAATAATCCTTTTTCTCTCCGCGATGTGAGTTCTTCTTCTTGTTGTATGTCCTTATTGCTTCGTAGTTCAGTGTTTCCACTCCAGGAGGATTTCCTCTCATATAAACAAAAGAGAGGATATGGTTAAGGCATATGTATATAGAGGCGTCAATGTGGGGGAGGATAGGGTATTGATGAACCACTAAAATGAAATTGTATGATCTAACACTCACACGGGCCAATGTGAGTGTGGTCCTATCTTGGTGTCTTGTTCCTGCCCTTTTAGGGATATTACCCAATTGGTAGCAGGTGGTGATGAAGGAGTGGGGACAATGATAAAAGATATAATATCACAATACTCACACGGGCCAGTGTGAGTACACACTCCTAGCGGTTTCTTTATACTTCTATTCCTGGTGTGACTGACGCTGAAGATAGCTTGTAACATAAACAAATGACACTAGGGTCTGGAGGCTAAAAACTAATTTTAATAAGAACAAGAAAATAAAACAAAATAAAACAAAATAAAACAGAAACCAAAGGCTTCTGTGGGGAAATAAAAGCAAAGGGGGGCAGTGCGGTGTATAGTGGTAGGGGATCTCGCCTTCCGCGTCCGGATGGGGAGCTACAACTGCACCTCTGCCTCCTCTGTGGTGTGCTGTGAAGTGTCCCAGAAGAAAAAAAGAGCAACGCGTTTCGTCCGGAACTGGACTTCCTCAGGCTCTGTAGATAAGGACCGGCTGTTCCCCGTGTCTTTTATACATGGATCAGCCAATCCTGATCGCGGTGCGGTCTCATTACCGTTTCTCTGCTGCGACGGGACGTCGCCATCTTTAAAAGTTGCGCGCGCATCCCATCCTCTGTTGGATCGCGCGTGTATGAAATTTAGTCTTCTAATAAAGTTTTCAGCATTGAAAAGTAGCGTGTGCAACCTGGCATAGGCAATGTTGCCGTACATCCTTATAATGGCCTTTTTGGTGTCCATGATTGAGTCTCAATAAAGTTCCTTGATTTTGAAGGGCTAAAGGTGCGCGCGCAGTCTTATGCCTGCTGCGCGTTTTTTAAAGTCTCTAATGATTCCCTTGTTGTGACCGGGTGTGAATTCCGACCTAATAAAGGTTAATAACATGCAGAAATGGCATGGAAGATATTGATTATGCCTCCGAGGGCTGCAAGTTAAAGGTGTATTCATTTTTATGTGCCAAATAAAATTTAGAAGGATATTGATCATGCCTCCAAGGGCTGCAAGTTAAAAGTGTATTCATTTTTATGTGTCAAATAAAATTGCATATATGTAAAGAAATTTGTGTCTTCTATTATTGATAAAGATAAAAATGAAATGGTAAAATGTGTATTATACTGTATTGCTAGATTATTCCAATAAAAAGTGATGATAGAAATGGTCTAGTCTTGTGTTCATTTAAACATGATACAAATGAATAGTGTTGTCAGTGAAAAGGTAATTTAAAAACTTAA
Organism: Ascaphus truei; assembly: GCF_040206685.1. Lineage (NCBI taxonomy): Eukaryota > Metazoa > Chordata > Amphibia > Anura > Ascaphidae > Ascaphus > Ascaphus truei. The sequence goes on from NW_027456849.1 coordinate 205,178, forward strand.
TGGTTGTTAGTGAAGATAATTAAGGTGATAGATAAATAATGTTAAAGTGAAAATGTGAATATCATACTGACTTATTATCCTAAGAAGGTGAAAATAGCAATTGCATTTTAGTGCCCTATGTGTAGTCTAATGAAGTGTAATAACACTGCCAAAAAGGGCAGGTGAAGGTGATAATGTATTCAACAAATGATTTGTGAAAGATAACGTAAAATAATAAGTGTAAAGAATTTATAAATTAAAGTGTCTAAAAAATATATAGTGTCTTAAAGTTATAAGCGAATAATGAGTAAAAAATGATCTCTGTATGGAATTACAAATGCAATGAAATCAGAGATAAAGTGTACGAACCAAAAAAGTAATCCTAATAAGTGAACGTGAATAAACAAGTCCAATATTAGTGGTGGAGAAAAATGCAGAGCCTTGGCAGGATGTATCTGTGGTTAGAAGAGAAGAAGCAGGTTAGTAATTGCCCTATGTTAAACATATATAATGTCCATGGGTAGAGTTGATGGGCCATAGTCTGGGGTATTAGGTGCTCACATGAATGACCCCAGATCTATATCAATGTTGAGTCCTCTGGGTGTTAGTGTCTTTAATTTGTATATCCAGAAGGTTTCTCGTTGGCATAGTTTACGCAACCTATCCCCACCTCTCCAGTTGACGTCAACCCTCTCTATTCCCTTATACGTCAGAAGGTTTGGGTTGCCCTCATGGAATTCGCTATAGTGCTTGGAAACACTGTGTGTCATTAGCCGCCTTTTAATGTTCCCCATGTGTTCCAGCACGCGGACTCGCAGGGGTCTTGAGGTGCGGCCCACGTACTGGAGTCCACATGGGCAAGACAATAGATAGACAATATGATCTGTGCGGCAGTTTAGATTTTGCTTGATCTTGAAAGTTTCTTTTGTTACATTAGACATGAATTCTATTTTATTGCCCTTTGCTGCTTGTTTGCATGCTTTGCAATTAAAGCAGCTGTGAAAGCCTTTAACTGGAGGTAACCAGGTTTGAATTTTAGGTTCCTCTTTTTTGAAGACACTAGGTGCTAATTGTGATTTAATGCACGGGGCCTTTCTAAATATGACTCTTGGGACATTGGGGATATTGTCTTTGAGAATGGGGTCTTGTTGTACCACATGCCAATGTCTTTTGATAATTTTTTGAATTTTCATTGCGTCTGAATTATATGTGGTAATGAATGGGGTTTGGAATTCTGTGTTGCCTTGTTTTTCCTTAGAGATCAGCATGTCACTACGTGATAGTGCATTGGTTTTATCTACTGCTGATTCAATGAGTTCTGAAGGGTAACCTCTTTCAAGAAATCTATCCTTCAATATAACTGCTTGGTCCCTAAAGGTGCTGTCATCAGTACAGTTTCTCCGTACTCTCCGAAACTGACCAAATGGTATATTTTCTAGCCACTTCGGGTGGTGGCAACTGGTGGTCATTAAAAAGTTGTTAGCGTCTGTTGGCTTAAAGAATGTTTTTGTTTTAATTTCTAAATTTTCTATGTATATAGTGAGGTCTAGGTAGTTGATGTTTACCTTGCTTTGCTCAGATGTGAACTCAAGATTGATACTGTTTTGGTTGATGTGGTTAATGAAGTCCCTCAGTTTTAAATCGTCCCCCTTCCATATAAACAGTACGTCGTCTATATAACGATGCCATGAGACCAGGTTTGCGCTGAAGGGATTGTTGGACCAAATATTGGCTTCCTCCCAGTCCGCTAGAAAGATATTTGCGTAACTGGGCGCAAACCTGGTCCCCATCGCGGTTCCGCACATCTGGAGGTAGAACAGACCATTAAACCAAAAAACATTGTGCGTTAAAATAAAATTAATACTGTCGATAATGAAACTGCGCTGTTCTTCTGGAATGCTAATGTCTTGACTGATGGCGTTTTCCACTGCTTTAAGGCCATCTGTGTGTTTGATGCATGTGTATAGTGACTTCACATCGCAAGTAGCTAATGTGAAGTCTTCCTGCCAACTAATATCTTTAAGGAGATTTATAACTTGAGTGGTATCTTTAAGATATGATCTCCCTCTGGTTGCATACTTCTGTAAGTAGAAATCTAGGTATTCTGACAGGTTTTGTGATAAGGACCCAATGCCCGATATTATGGGTCTACCAGGTGGCTTCTCCATGCACTTATGTATTTTAGGCAGGAAGTAAAATACCGGTAGGATGGGTTTCTCCTGGTGTAAATAACCCCATTCTTTATCACTGAGGATTCCTAAATGTTTTCCTTTTTCTAAAATCTTATCCAGTTCCTGTTTATGAATATTAGTGGGATCGTTCCTTAATTCTTGGTATGTGGTTACATCTCCCAATATTCTATTGGCCTCTAGTAGATAGTATTCTGTGTCCATCACCACCACACCTCCTCCCTTGTCCGCTGGTTTGATGGTGATGGACCTGTTGTCTGCTAGTTCCCTTAGAGCTGCTGTTTCTTCTTTACTAAGGTTATTTTTGGGGGTCTGTTTATTTATTGACAATTTTTCCAAATCCTCTAAAATAAGTTGGTGGTAAACCTCTAGATGGTGCCCCTTACTGCCAACGGGATTGAACTTTGATTTTTCCTTTAATCCGGAATGTACAAAGTTCAACTTCTGTTCTCCTCCTGATATGGGTGTGTTAACGGTGTCCCTAGTGACTGCATCCCTATTTAAGAAAAATCTTTTCATAGTCAGATTGCGCAAAAATTTGTTCGCATCCATGAACATCGTGAAACCACTCGGTTTTGTTGTGGGTGCAAAGTTAAGGCCCCTAGCTATAACTCCATGTTGTATATCTGTTAGTTTGGTTTTACTAATGTTAAAAACTCCTTTCATCTTTGATGTTTCTTTAGGAGCCCTCCTTCTCCCTCTCTTTCCTCTCTTTCTCTTTTCTGTCCTTTCTTCCTTTCTTCCGTTTCTGATACCGCTAGCGCCGAGAATTTGTTTTTTAACGGGGGAGAGTGTGGTGTACTTTGCTCTAAAAAAGCCACTGTTGCTCCATTTTTTGTTCTTTCCCATACAGGGCTCCTAATGGGCGATCTAATTGGCGATCTACTTGTACGTCTTGCCCTCTCTGGTTCCCTATTTTTTGTTCTTTCCCATACAGGGCTCCTAATGGGCGATCTAATTGGCGATCTACTTGTACGTCTTGCCCTCTCTGGTTCCCTATCTCGGTGTCCTGAGTGGTCTCTTCTGTCTCTAAAATGTTCTCTTTCCCCTCTCCATGGTGGTCTTTCCCTCTTCTCTTCCCTTTCATAATGTGGTCTATAGTCCCATCCCTGGCGTTTCTCCTGACTACGGTGATCCCTTCTATATTGATCTCTTCTGTCTCTATGTTCATATCTCCTTTCCCCCTCCCAAAAGTGGCGTGGCCTGTCTTGGTGATAGTGTCTATGGGGAACATATGTTTCTCTCTCATGTGGTTGTCTCTGGCGTTCTCTCTCCCTTCTGTTATTCTCTCTTCCTTTTTCTGGGCTTTTTCTATCTGATTTGATGGGAGGCTCTCCCGCTAGGTCTTGATTTTCTGTGCGGTTGGTGGTTTTAACGTCTGCGGAATTAATCCTGGGTCTCCTTGGTGTATGTGTACTGCCATCTCTACTTTTATCCTGAGGTTTGTTTATTCCACTTTTATCCCACTTCTTGTTATTAGTATATACTCCCCCTATATAATCGACCTCGTCCCGTTTGAATTTTTTATTTTTATTAATAATAAGGTTCCTTTCTATTGTATCTATCTCCGTGGAAAGTTTTTTATTCCTTTCATGGAATGTAGTGCAATGTTTTAAAGGTTCCAATTTAGTTCTTATCCCATTTATATCCTCATCTAGTTTTTTTAGTGTAATCTGGTGGTGTTCGATTAGTAATCTCATAAGGTTGTTGCCGCAGGTGTCTAATATGGTCTCCCACCTCACCGTGAATTCAATTTCTTCTAGATCAAAGGAGGCTTTTTTGCTAACTCTTAAGCCTCTTGGTATTCTTTTCGCCTTAATGTATTCTTCTAAATAGGCTTTGTCTAACAGTTTTTTAATCTCCTTTTTGAGAAGTTTGTCTAGTGAATCGAATTCTTCGTTTATAACCTCTGAGTCATCTCGCTCTTCAGTTATTTTCATAATATTCTCCATATCTTTATCCCGTAGCAATCTTTTTTCAAAGATGTTAGGGGTAGTTACTGTGGTTTCCATCTCTGTGGTGTCCACTTCTATAAATGTGGTTTCTAAATCTTGATCTGTGGTGTTAAAATCTGGTTCCATTTTTGGGACCGGTTTTTAAAAAGTGAGAAGAGCTGCCTACAGGTATTGTGGATACTAGGGAAATGTGTTAGAGGAGGTACCCGGGCGCTATCTCTGTAGAGCTAGGTCAGATAAGCTGAAATATAAAAAAGCGGAGTATGATACTGCCTGAGTGTGATTTTCAAGTGATGTCCTCCTGTGACTCGGAACCCCAGCAGGATCTATCCAGGACCCTTGTAAGCAATGAATACAGAAAGGATGGGGGAGCACAGTTGTGGGAAACAGGCAGTGTAATGGGTCTAGTTATATAAAAATAGAGCGGTTATACCCTGAGCCAACGTAATAGCTCAGGTGGCAGATGACCAATTGAAAGGGCGAATATACATAGATGTGAATATGTGGGTGAGAAGGTAAAAAATTGTAATATATAACTTACACGGCCTTGTGTAAGCTCAGTCTCATCAAGGTTTCTTTGGGGATCCCGTGCTCTTGCAATAATCCTTTTTCTCTCCGCGATGTGAGTTCTTCTTCTTGTTGTATGTCCTTATTGCTTCGTAGTTCAGTGTTTCCACTCCAGGAGGATTTCCTCTCATATAAACAAAAGAGAGGATATGGTTAAGGCATATGTATATAGAGGCGTCAATGTGGGGGAGGATAGGGTATTGATGAACCACTAAAATGAAATTGTATGATCTAACACTCACACGGGCCAATGTGAGTGTGGTCCTATCTTGGTGTCTTGTTCCTGCCCTTTTAGGGATATTACCCAATTGGTAGCAGGTGGTGATGAAGGAGTGGGGACAATGATAAAAGATATAATATCACAATACTCACACGGGCCAGTGTGAGTACACACTCCTAGCGGTTTCTTTATACTTCTATTCCTGGTGTGACTGACGCTGAAGATAGCTTGTAACATAAACAAATGACACTAGGGTCTGGAGGCTAAAAACTAATTTTAATAAGAACAAGAAAATAAAACAAAATAAAACAAAATAAAACAGAAACCAAAGGCTTCTGTGGGGAAATAAAAGCAAAGGGGGGCAGTGCGGTGTATAGTGGTAGGGGATCTCGCCTTCCGCGTCCGGATGGGGAGCTACAACTGCACCTCTGCCTCCTCTGTGGTGTGCTGTGAAGTGTCCCAGAAGAAAAAAAGAGCAACGCGTTTCGTCCGGAACTGGACTTCCTCAGGCTCTGTAGATAAGGACCGGCTGTTCCCCGTGTCTTTTATACATGGATCAGCCAATCCTGATCGCGGTGCGGTCTCATTACCGTTTCTCTGCTGCGACGGGACGTCGCCATCTTTAAAAGTTGCGCGCGCATCCCATCCTCTGTTGGATCGCGCGTGTATGAAATTTAGTCTTCTAATAAAGTTTTCAGCATTGAAAAGTAGCGTGTGCAACCTGGCATAGGCAATGTTGCCGTACATCCTTATAATGGCCTTTTTGGTGTCCATGATTGAGTCTCAATAAAGTTCCTTGATTTTGAAGGGCTAAAGGTGCGCGCGCAGTCTTATGCCTGCTGCGCGTTTTTTAAAGTCTCTAATGATTCCCTTGTTGTGACCGGGTGTGAATTCCGACCTAATAAAGGTTAATAACATGCAGAAATGGCATGGAAGATATTGATTATGCCTCCGAGGGCTGCAAGTTAAAGGTGTATTCATTTTTATGTGCCAAATAAAATTTAGAAGGATATTGATCATGCCTCCAAGGGCTGCAAGTTAAAAGTGTATTCATTTTTATGTGTCAAATAAAATTGCATATATGTAAAGAAATTTGTGTCTTCTATTATTGATAAAGATAAAAATGAAATGGTTAAATGTGTATTATACTGTATTGCTAGATTATTCCAATAAAAAGTGATGATAGAAATGGTCTAGTCTTGTGTTAATTTAAACATGATACAAATGAATAGTGTTGTCAGTGAAAAGGTAATTTAAAAACTTAATGGTTGTTAGTGAAGATAATTAAGGTGATAGATAAATAATGTTAAAGTGAAAATGTGAATATCATACTGACTTATTATCCTAAGAAGGTGAAAATAGCAATTGAATTTTAGTGCCCTATGTGTAGTCTAATGAAGTGTAATAACACTGCCAAAAAGGGCAGGTGAAGGTGATAATGTATTCAACAAATGATTTGTGAAAGATAACGTAAAATAATAAGTGTAAAGAATTTATAAATTAAAGTGTCTAAAAAATATATAGTGTCTTAAAGTTATAAGCGAATAATGAGTAAAAAATGATCTCTGTATGGAATTACAAATGCAATGAAATCAGAGATAAAGTGTACGAACCAAAAAAGTAATCCTAATAAGTGAACGTGAATAAACAAGTCCAATATTAGTGATGGAGAAAAATGCAGAGCCTTGGCAGGATGTATCTGTGGTTAGAAGAGAAGAAGCAGGTTAGTAATTGCCCTATGTTAAACATATATAATGTCCATGGGTAGAGTTGATGGGCCATAGTCTGGGGTATTAGGTGCTCACATGAATGACCCCAGATCTATATCAATGTTGAGTCCTCTGGGTGTTAGTGTCTTTAATTTGTATATCCAGAAGGTTTCTCGTTGGCATAGTTTACGCAACCTATCCCCACCTCTCCAGTTGACGTCAACCCTCTCTATTCCCTTATACGTCAGAAGGTTTGGGTTGCCCTCATGGAATTCGCTATAGTGCTTGGAAACACTGTGTGTCATTAGCCGCCTTTTAATGTTCCCCATGTGTTCCAGCACGCGGACTCGCAGGGGTCTTGAGGTGCGGCCCACGTACTGGAGTCCACATGGGCAAGACAATAGATAGACAATATGATCTGTGCGGCAGTTTAGATTTTGCTTGATCTTGAAAGTTTCTTTTGTTACATTAGACATGAATTCTATTTTATTGCCCTTTGCTGCTTGTTTGCATGCTTTGCAATTAAAGCAGCTGTGAAAGCCTTTAACTGGAGGTAACCAGGTTTGAATTTTAGGTTCCTCTTTTTTGAAGACACTAGGTGCTAATTGTGATTTAATGCACGGGGCCTTTCTAAATATGACTCTTGGGACATTGGGGATATTGTCTTTGAGAATGGGGTCTTGTTGTACCACATGCCAATGTCTTTTGATAATTTTTTTTTTGATAATTTTTTGAATTTTCATTGCGTCATTTTTATCTTTATCAATAATAGAAGACACAAATTTCTTTACATATATGCAATTTTATTTGACACATAAAAATGAATACACTTTTAACTTGCAGCCCTTGGAGGCATGATCAATATCCTTCTAAATTTTATTTGGCACATAAAAATGAATACACCTTTAACTTGCAGCCCTCGGAGGCATAATCAATATCTTCCATGCCATTTCTGCATGTTATTAACCTTTATTAGGTCGGAATTCACACCCGGTCACAACAAGGGAATCATTAGAGACTTTAAAAAACGCGCAGCAGGCATAAGACTGCGCGCGCACCTTTAGCCCTTCAAAATCAAGGAACTTTATTGAGACTCAATCATGGACACCAAAAAGGCCATTATAAGGATGTACGGCAACATTGCCTATGCCAGGTTGCACACGCTACTTTTCAATGCTGAAAACTTTATTAGAAGACTAAATTTCATACACGCGCGATCCAACAGAGGATGGGATGCGCGCGCAACTTTTAAAGATGGCGACGTCCCGTCGCAGCAGAGAAACAGTAATGAGACCGCACCGCGATCAGGATTGGCTGATCCATGTATAAAAGACACGGGGAACAGCCGGTCCTTATCTACAGAGCCTGAGGAAGTCCAGTTCCGGACGAAACGCGTTGCTCTTTTTTTCTTCTGGGACACTTCACAGCACACCACAGAGGAGGCAGAGGTGCAGTTGTAGCTCCCCATCCGGACGCGGAAGGCGAGATCCCCTACCACTATACACCGCACTGCCCCCCTTTGCTTTTATTTCCCCACAGAAGCCTTTGGTTTCTGTTTTATTTTGTTTTATTTTGTTTTATTTTCTTGTTCTTATTAAAATTAGTTTTTAGCCTCCAGACCCTAGTGTCATTTGTTTATGTTACAAGCTATCTTCAGCGTCAGTCACACCAGGAATAGAAGTATAAAGAAACCGCTAGGAGTGTGTACTCACACTGGCCCGTGTGAGTATTGTGATATTATATCTTTTATCATTGTCCCCACTCCTTCATCACCACCTGCTACCAATTGGGTAATATCCCTAAAAGGGCAGGAACAAGACACCAAGATAGGACCACACTCACATTGGCCCGTGTGAGTGTTAGATCATACAATTTCATTTTAGTGGTTCATCAATACCCTATCCTCCCCCACATTGACGCCTCTATATACATATGCCTTAACCATATCCTCTCTTTTGTTTATATGAGAGGAAATCCTCCTGGAGTGGAAACACTGAACTACGAAGCAATAAGGACATACAACAAGAAGAAGAACTCACATCGCGGAGAGAAAAAGGATTATTGCAAGAGCACGGGATCCCCAAAGAAACCTTGATGAGACTGAGCTTACACAAGGCCGTGTAAGTTATATATTACAATTTTTTACCTTCTCACCCACATATTCACATCTATGTATATTCGCCCTTTCAATTGGTCATCTGCCACCTGAGCTATTACGTTGGCTCAGGGTATAACCGCTCTATTTTTATATTACTAGACCCATTACACTGCCTGTTTCCCACAACTGTGCTCCCCCATCCTTTCTGTATTCATTGCTTACAAGGGTCCTGGATAGATCCTGCTGGGGTTCCGAGTCACAGGAGGACATCACTTGAAAATCACACTCAGGCAGTATCATACTCCGCTTTTTTATATTTCAGCTTATCTGACCTAGCTCTACAGAGATAGCGCCCGGGTACCTCCTCTAACACATTTCCCTAGTATCCACAATACCTGTAGGCAGCTCTTCTCACTTTTTAAAAACCGGTCCCAAAAATGGAACCAGATTTTAACACCACAGATCAAGATTTAGAAACCACATTTATAGAAGTGGACACCACAGAGATGGAAACCACAGTAACTACCCCTAACATCTTTGAAAAAAGATTGCTACGGGATAAAGATATGGAGAATATTATGAAAATAACTGAAGAGCGAGATGACTCAGAGGTTATAAACGAAGAATTCGATTCACTAGACAAACTTCTCAAAAAGGAGATTAAAAAACTGTTAGACAAAGCCTATTTAGAAGAATACATTAAGGCGAAAAGAATACCAAGAGGCTTAAGAGTTAGCAAAAAAGCCTCCTTTGATCTAGAAGAAATTGAATTCACGGTGAGGTGGGAGACCATATTAGACACCTGCGGCAACAACCTTATGAGATTACTAATCGAACACCACCAGATTACACTAAAAAAACTAGATGAGGATATAAATGGGATAAGAACTAAATTGGAACCTTTAAAACATTGCACTACATTCCATGAAAGGAATAAAAAACTTTCCACGGAGATAGATACAATAGAAAGGAACCTTATTATTAATAAAAATAAAAAATTCAAACGGGACGAGGTCGATTATATAGGGGGAGTATATACTAATAACAAGAAGTGGGATAAAAGTGGAATAAACAAACCTCAGGATAAAAGTAGAGATGGCAGTACACATACACCAAGGAGACCCAGGATTAATTCCGCAGACGTTAAAACCACCAACCGCACAGAAAATCAAGACCTAGCGGGAGAGCCTCCCATCAAATCAGATAGAAAAAGCCCAGAAAAAGGAAGAGAGAATAACAGAAGGGAGAGAGAACGCCAGAGACAACCACATGAGAGAGAAACATATGTTCCCCATAGACACTATCACCAAGACAGGCCACGCCACTTTTGGGAGGGGGAAAGGAGATATGAACATAGAGACAGAAGAGATCAATATAGAAGGGATCACCGTAGTCAGGAGAAACGCCAGGGATGGGACTATAGACCACATTATGAAAGGGAAGAGAAGAGGGAAAGACCACCATGGAGAGGGGAAAGAGAACATTTTAGAGACAGAAGAGACCACTCAGGACACCGAGATAGGGAACCAGAGAGGGCAAGACGTACAAGTAGATCGCCAATTAGATCGCCCATTAGGAGCCCTGTATGGGAAAGAACAAAAAATAGGGAACCAGAGAGGGCAAGACGTACAAGTAGATCGCCAATTAGATCGCCCATTAGGAGCCCTGTATGGGAAAGAACAAAAAATGGAGCAACAGTGGCTTTTTTAGAGCAAAGTACACCACACTCTCCCCCGTTAAAAAACAAATTCTCGGCGCTAGCGGTATCAGAAACGGAAGAAAGGAAGAAAGGACAGAAAAGAGAAAGAGAGGAAAGAGAGGGAGAAGGAGGGCTCCTAAAGAAACATCAAAGATGAAAGGAGTTTTTAACATTAGTAAAACCAAACTAACAGATATACAACATGGAGTTATAGCTAGGGGCCTTAACTTTGCACCCACAACAAAACCGAGTGGTTTCACGATGTTCATGGATGCGAACAAATTTTTGCGCAATCTGACTATGAAAAGATTTTTCTTAAATAGGGATGCAGTCACTAGGGACACCGTTAACACACCCATATCAGGAGGAGAACAGAAGTTGAACTTTGTACATTCCGGATTAAAGGAAAAATCAAAGTTCAATCCCGTTGGCAGTAAGGGGCACCATCTAGAGGTTTACCACCAACTTATTTTAGAGGATTTGGAAAAATTGTCAATAAATAAACAGACCCCCAAAAATAACCTTAGTAAAGAAGAAACAGCAGCTCTAAGGGAACTAGCAGACAACAGGTCCATCACCATCAAACCAGCGGACAAGGGAGGAGGTGTGGTGGTGATGGACACAGAATACTATCTACTAGAGGCCAATAGAATATTGGGAGATGTAACCACATACCAAGAATTAAGGAACGATCCCACTAATATTCATAAACAGGAACTGGATAAGATTTTAGAAAAAGGAAAACATTTAGGAATCCTCAGTGATAAAGAATGGGGTTATTTACACCAGGAGAAACCCATCCTACCGGTATTTTACTTCCTGCCTAAAATACATAAGTGCATGGAGAAGCCACCTGGTAGACCCATAATATCGGGCATTGGGTCCTTATCACAAAACCTGTCAGAATACCTAGATTTCTACTTACAGAAGTATGCAACCAGAGGGAGATCATATCTTAAAGATACCACTCAAGTTATAAATCTCCTTAAAGATATTAGTTGGCAGGAAGACTTCACATTAGCTACTTGCGATGTGAAGTCACTATACACATGCATCAAACACACAGATGGCCTTAAAGCAGTGGAAAACGCCATCAGTCAAGACATTAGCATTCCAGAAGAACAGCGCAGTTTCATTATCGACAGTATTAATTTTATTTTAACGCACAATGTTTTTTGGTTTAATGGTCTGTTCTACCTCCAGATGTGCGGAACCGCGATGGGGACCAGGTTTGCGCCCAGTTACGCAAATATCTTTCTAGCGGACTGGGAGGAAGCCAATATTTGGTCCAACAATCCCTTCAGCGCAAACCTGGTCTCATGGCATCGTTATATAGACGACGTACTGTTTATATGGAAGGGGGACGATTTAAAACTGAGGGACTTCATTAACCACATCAACCAAAACAGTATCAATCTTGAGTTCACATCTGAGCAAAGCAAGGTAAACATCAACTACCTAGACCTCACTATATACATAGAAAATTTAGAAATTAAAACAAAAACATTCTTTAAGCCAACAGACGCTAACAACTTTTTAATGACCACCAGTTGCCACCACCCGAAGTGGCTAGAAAATATACCATTTGGTCAGTTTCGGAGAGTACGGAGAAACTGTACTGATGACAGCACCTTTAGGGACCAAGCAGTTATATTGAAGGATAGATTTCTTGAAAGAGGTTACCCTTCAGAACTCATTGAATCAGCAGTAGATAAAACCAATGCACTATCACGTAGTGACATGCTGATCTCTAAGGAAAAACAAGGCAACACAGAATTCCAAACCCCATTCATTACCACATATAATTCAGACGCAATGAAAATTCAAAAAATTATCAAAAGACATTGGCATGTGGTACAACAAGACCCCATTCTCAAAGACAATATCCCCAATGTCCCAAGAGTCATATTTAGAAAGGCCCCGTGCATTAAATCACAATTAGCACCTAGTGTCTTCAAAAAAGAGGAACCTAAAATTCAAACCTGGTTACCTCCAGTTAAAGGCTTTCACAGCTGCTTTAATTGCAAAGCATGCAAACAAGCAGCAAAGGGCAATAAAATAGAATTCATGTCTAATGTAACAAAAGAAACTTTCAAGATCAAGCAAAATCTAAACTGCCGCACAGATCATATTGTCTATCTATTGTCTTGCCCATGTGGACTCCAGTACGTGGGCCGCACCTCAAGACCCCTGCGAGTCCGCGTGCTGGAACACATGGGGAACATTAAAAGGCGGCTAATGACACACAGTGTTTCCAAGCACTATAGCGAATTCCATGAGGGCAACCCAAACCTTCTGACGTATAAGGGAATAGAGAGGGTTGACGTCAACTGGAGAGGTGGGGATAGGTTGCGTAAACTATGCCAACGAGAAACCTTCTGGATATACAAATTAAAGACACTAACACCCAGAGGACTCAACATTGATATAGATCTGGGGTCATTCATGTGAGCACCTAATACCCCAGACTATGGCCCATCAACTCTACCCATGGACATTATATATGTTTAACATAGGGCAATTACTAACCTGCTTCTTCTCTTCTAACCACAGATACATCCTGCCAAGGCTCTGCATTTTTCTCCACCACTAATATTGGACTTGTTTATTCACGTTCACTTATTAGGATTACTTTTTTGGTTCGTACACTTTATCTCTGATTTCATTGCATTTGTAATTCCATACAGAGATCATTTTTTACTCATTATTCGCTTATAACTTTAAGACACTATATATTTTTTAGACACTTTAATTTATAAATTCTTTACACTTATTATTTTACGTTATCTTTCACAAATCATTTGTTGAATACATTATCACCTTCACCTGCCCTTTTTGGCAGTGTTATTACACTTCATTAGACTACACATAGGGCACTAAAATTCAATTGCTATTTTCACCTTCTTAGGATAATAAGTCAGTATGATATTCACATTTTCACTTTAACATTATTTATCTATCACCTTAATTATCTTCACTAACAACCATTAAGTTTTTAAATTACCTTTTCACTGACAACACTATTCATTTGTATCATGTTTAAATTAACACAAGACTAGACCATTTCTATCATCACTTTTTATTGGAATAATCTAGCAATACAGTATAATACACATTTAACCATTTCATTTTTATCTTTATCAATAATAGAAGACACAAATTTCTTTACATATATGCAATTTTATTTGACACATAAAAATGAATACACTTTTAACTTGCAGCCCTTGGAGGCATGATCAATATCCTTCTAAATTTTATTTGGCACATAAAAATGAATACACCTTTAACTTGCAGCCCTCGGAGGCATAATCAATATCTTCCATGCCATTTCTGCATGTTATTAACCTTTATTAGGTCGGAATTCACACCCGGTCACAACAAGGGAATCATTAGAGACTTTAAAAAACGCGCAGCAGGCATAAGACTGCGCGCGCACCTTTAGCCCTTCAAAATCAAGGAACTTTATTGAGACTCAATCATGGACACCAAAAAGGCCATTATAAGGATGTACGGCAACATTGCCTATGCCAGGTTGCACACGCTACTTTTCAATGCTGAAAACTTTATTAGAAGACTAAATTTCATACACGCGCGATCCAACAGAGGATGGGATGCGCGCGCAACTTTTAAAGATGGCGACGTCCCGTCGCAGCAGAGAAACGGTAATGAGACCGCACCGCGATCAGGATTGGCTGATCCATGTATAAAAGACACGGGGAACAGCCGGTCCTTATCTACAGAGCCTGAGGAAGTCCAGTTCCGGACGAAACGCGTTGCTCTTTTTTTCTTCTGGGACACTTCACAGCACACCACAGAGGAGGCAGAGGTGCAGTTGTAGCTCCCCATCCGGACGCGGAAGGCGAGATCCCCTACCACTATACACCGCACTGCCCCCCTTTGCTTTTATTTCCCCACAGAAGCCTTTGGTTTCTGTTTTATTTTGTTTTATTTTGTTTTATTTTCTTGTTCTTATTAAAATTAGTTTTTAGCCTCCAGACCCTAGTGTCATTTGTTTATGTTACAAGCTATCTTCAGCGTCAGTCACACCAGGAATAGAAGTATAAAGAAACCGCTAGGAGTGTGTACTCACACTGGCCCGTGTGAGTATTGTGATATTATATCTTTTATCATTGTCCCCACTCCTTCATCACCACCTGCTACCAATTGGGTAATATCCCTAAAAGGGCAGGAACAAGACACCAAGATAGGACCACACTCACATTGGCCCGTGTGAGTGTTAGATCATACAATTTCATTTTAGTGGTTCATCAATACCCTATCCTCCCCCACATTGACGCCTCTATATACATATGCCTTAACCATATCCTCTCTTTTGTTTATATGAGAGGAAATCCTCCTGGAGTGGAAACACTGAACTACGAAGCAATAAGGACATACAACAAGAAGAAGAACTCACATCGCGGAGAGAAAAAGGATTATTGCAAGAGCACGGGATCCCCAAAGAAACCTTGATGAGACTGAGCTTACACAAGGCCGTGTAAGTTATATATTACAATTTTTTACCTTCTCACCCACATATTCACATCTATGTATATTCGCCCTTTCAATTGGTCATCTGCCACCTGAGCTATTACGTTGGCTCAGGGTATAACCGCTCTATTTTTATATTACTAGACCCATTACACTGCCTGTTTCCCACAACTGTGCTCCCCCATCCTTTCTGTATTCATTGCTTACAAGGGTCCTGGATAGATCCTGCTGGGGTTCCGAGTCACAGGAGGACATCACTTGAAAATCACACTCAGGCAGTATCATACTCCGCTTTTTTATATTTCAGCTTATCTGACCTAGCTCTACAGAGATAGCGCCCGGGTACCTCCTCTAACACATTTCCCTAGTATCCACAATACCTGTAGGCAGCTCTTCTCACTTTTTAAAAACCGGTCCCAAAAATGGAACCAGATTTTAACACCACAGATCAAGATTTAGAAACCACATTTATAGAAGTGGACACCACAGAGATGGAAACCACAGTAACTACCCCTAACATCTTTGAAAAAAGATTGCTACGGGATAAAGATATGGAGAATATTATGAAAATAACTGAAGAGCGAGATGACTCAGAGGTTATAAACGAAGAATTCGATTCACTAGACAAACTTCTCAAAAAGGAGATTAAAAAACTGTTAGACAAAGCCTATTTAGAAGAATACATTAAGGCGAAAAGAATACCAAGAGGCTTAAGAGTTAGCAAAAAAGCCTCCTTTGATCTAGAAGAAATTGAATTCACGGTGAGGTGGGAGACCATATTAGACACCTGCGGCAACAACCTTATGAGATTACTAATCGAACACCACCAGATTACACTAAAAAAACTAGATGAGGATATAAATGGGATAAGAACTAAATTGGAACCTTTAAAACATTGCACTACATTCCATGAAAGGAATAAAAAACTTTCCACGGAGATAGATACAATAGAAAGGAACCTTATTATTAATAAAAATAAAAAATTCAAACGGGACGAGGTCGATTATATAGGGGGAGTATATACTAATAACAAGAAGTGGGATAAAAGTGGAATAAACAAACCTCAGGATAAAAGTAGAGATGGCAGTACACATACACCAAGGAGACCCAGGATTAATTCCGCAGACGTTAAAACCACCAACCGCACAGAAAATCAAGACCTAGCGGGAGAGCCTCCCATCAAATCAGATAGAAAAAGCCCAGAAAAAGGAAGAGAGAATAACAGAAGGGAGAGAGAACGCCAGAGACAACCACATGAGAGAGAAACATATGTTCCCCATAGACACTATCACCAAGACAGGCCACGCCACTTTTGGGAGGGGGAAAGGAGATATGAACATAGAGACAGAAGAGATCAATATAGAAGGGATCACCGTAGTCAGGAGAAACGCCAGGGATGGGACTATAGACCACATTATGAAAGGGAAGAGAAGAGGGAAAGACCACCATGGAGAGGGGAAAGAGAACATTTTAGAGACAGAAGAGACCACTCAGGACACCGAGATAGGGAACCAGAGAGGGCAAGACGTACAAGTAGATCGCCAATTAGATCGCCCATTAGGAGCCCTGTATGGGAAAGAACAAAAAATAGGGAACCAGAGAGGGCAAGACGTACAAGTAGATCGCCAATTAGATCGCCCATTAGGAGCCCTGTATGGGAAAGAACAAAAAATGGAGCAACAGTGGCTTTTTTAGAGCAAAGTACACCACACTCTCCCCCGTTAAAAAACAAATTCTCGGCGCTAGCGGTATCAGAAACGGAAGAAAGGAAGAAAGGACAGAAAAGAGAAAGAGAGGAAAGAGAGGGAGAAGGAGGGCTCCTAAAGAAACATCAAAGATGAAAGGAGTTTTTAACATTAGTAAAACCAAACTAACAGATATACAACATGGAGTTATAGCTAGGGGCCTTAACTTTGCACCCACAACAAAACCGAGTGGTTTCACGATGTTCATGGATGCGAACAAATTTTTGCGCAATCTGACTATGAAAAGATTTTTCTTAAATAGGGATGCAGTCACTAGGGACACCGTTAACACACCCATATCAGGAGGAGAACAGAAGTTGAACTTTGTACATTCCGGATTAAAGGAAAAATCAAAGTTCAATCCCGTTGGCAGTAAGGGGCACCATCTAGAGGTTTACCACCAACTTATTTTAGAGGATTTGGAAAAATTGTCAATAAATAAACAGACCCCCAAAAATAACCTTAGTAAAGAAGAAACAGCAGCTCTAAGGGAACTAGCAGACAACAGGTCCATCACCATCAAACCAGCGGACAAGGGAGGAGGTGTGGTGGTGATGGACACAGAATACTATCTACTAGAGGCCAATAGAATATTGGGAGATGTAACCACATACCAAGAATTAAGGAACGATCCCACTAATATTCATAAACAGGAACTGGATAAGATTTTAGAAAAAGGAAAACATTTAGGAATCCTCAGTGATAAAGAATGGGGTTATTTACACCAGGAGAAACCCATCCTACCGGTATTTTACTTCCTGCCTAAAATACATAAGTGCATGGAGAAGCCACCTGGTAGACCCATAATATCGGGCATTGGGTCCTTATCACAAAACCTGTCAGAATACCTAGATTTCTACTTACAGAAGTATGCAACCAGAGGGAGATCATATCTTAAAGATACCACTCAAGTTATAAATCTCCTTAAAGATATTAGTTGGCAGGAAGACTTCACATTAGCTACTTGCGATGTGAAGTCACTATACACATGCATCAAACACACAGATGGCCTTAAAGCAGTGGAAAACGCCATCAGTCAAGACATTAGCATTCCAGAAGAACAGCGCAGTTTCATTATCGACAGTATTAATTTTATTTTAACGCACAATGTTTTTTGGTTTAATGGTCTGTTCTACCTCCAGATGTGCGGAACCGCGATGGGGACCAGGTTTGCGCCCAGTTACGCAAATATCTTTCTAGCGGACTGGGAGGAAGCCAATATTTGGTCCAACAATCCCTTCAGCGCAAACCTGGTCTCATGGCATCGTTATATAGACGACGTACTGTTTATATGGAAGGGGGACGATTTAAAACTGAGGGACTTCATTAACCACATCAACCAAAACAGTATCAATCTTGAGTTCACATCTGAGCAAAGCAAGGTAAACATCAACTACCTAGACCTCACTATATACATAGAAAATTTAGAAATTAAAACAAAAACATTCTTTAAGCCAACAGACGCTAACAACTTTTTAATGACCACCAGTTGCCACCACCCGAAGTGGCTAGAAAATATACCATTTGGTCAGTTTCGGAGAGTACGGAGAAACTGTACTGATGACAGCACCTTTAGGGACCAAGCAGTTATATTGAAGGATAGATTTCTTGAAAGAGGTTACCCTTCAGAACTCATTGAATCAGCAGTAGATAAAACCAATGCACTATCACGTAGTGACATGCTGATCTCTAAGGAAAAACAAGGCAACACAGAATTCCAAACCCCATTCATTACCACATATAATTCAGACGCAATGAAAATTCAAAAAATTATCAAAAGACATTGGCATGTGGTACAACAAGACCCCATTCTCAAAGACAATATCCCCAATGTCCCAAGAGTCATATTTAGAAAGGCCCCGTGCATTAAATCACAATTAGCACCTAGTGTCTTCAAAAAAGAGGAACCTAAAATTCAAACCTGGTTACCTCCAGTTAAAGGCTTTCACAGCTGCTTTAATTGCAAAGCATGCAAACAAGCAGCAAAGGGCAATAAAATAGAATTCATGTCTAATGTAACAAAAGAAACTTTCAAGATCAAGCAAAATCTAAACTGCCGCACAGATCATATTGTCTATCTATTGTCTTGCCCATGTGGACTCCAGTACGTGGGCCGCACCTCAAGACCCCTGCGAGTCCGCGTGCTGGAACACATGGGGAACATTAAAAGGCGGCTAATGACACACAGTGTTTCCAAGCACTATAGCGAATTCCATGAGGGCAACCCAAACCTTCTGACGTATAAGGGAATAGAGAGGGTTGACGTCAACTGGAGAGGTGGGGATAGGTTGCGTAAACTATGCCAACGAGAAACCTTCTGGATATACAAATTAAAGACACTAACACCCAGAGGACTCAACATTGATATAGATCTGGGGTCATTCATGTGAGCACCTAATACCCCAGACTATGGCCCATCAACTCTACCCATGGACATTATATATGTTTAACATAGGGCAATTACTAACCTGCTTCTTCTCTTCTAACCACAGATACATCCTGCCAAGGCTCTGCATTTTTCTCCACCACTAATATTGGACTTGTTTATTCACGTTCACTTATTAGGATTACTTTTTTGGTTCGTACACTTTATCTCTGATTTCATTGCATTTGTAATTCCATACAGAGATCATTTTTTACTCATTATTCGCTTATAACTTTAAGACACTATATATTTTTTAGACACTTTAATTTATAAATTCTTTACACTTATTATTTTACGTTATCTTTCACAAATCATTTGTTGAATACATTATCACCTTCACCTGCCCTTTTTGGCAGTGTTATTACACTTCATTAGACTACACATAGGGCACTAAAATTCAATTGCGATTTTCACCTTCTTAGGATAATAAGTCAGTATGATATTCACATTTTCACTTTAACATTATTTATCTATCACCTTAATTATCTTCACTAACAACCATTAAGTTTTTAAATTACCTTTTCACTGACAACACTATTCATTTGTATCATGTTTAAATTAACACAAGACTAGACCATTTCTATCATCACTTTTTATTGGAATAATCTAGCAATACAGTATAATACACATTTTACCATTTCATTTTTATCTTTATCAATAATAGAAGACACAAATTTCTTTACATATATGCAATTTTATTTGACACATAAAAATGAATACACTTTTAACTTGCAGCCCTTGGAGGCATGATCAATATCCTTCTAAATTTTATTTGGCACATAAAAATGAATACACCTTTAACTTGCAGCCCTCGGAGGCATAATCAATATCTTCCATGCCATTTCTGCATGTTATTAACCTTTATTAGGTCGGAATTCACACCCGGTCACAACAAGGGAATCATTAGAGACTTTAAAAAACGCGCAGCAGGCATAAGACTGCGCGCGCACCTTTAGCCCTTCAAAATCAAGGAACTTTATTGAGACTCAATCATGGACACCAAAAAGGCCATTATAAGGATGTACGGCAACATTGCCTATGCCAGGTTGCACACGCTACTTTTCAATGCTGAAAACTTTATTAGAAGACTAAATTTCATACACGCGCGATCCAACAGAGGATGGGATGCGCGCGCAACTTTTAAAGATGGCGACTTCCCGTCGCAGCAGAGAAACGGTAATGAGACCGCACCGCGATCAGGATTGGCTGATCCATGTATAAAAGACACGGGGAACAGCCGGTCCTTATCTACAGAGCCTGAGGAAGTCCAGTTCCGGACGAAACGCGTTGCTCTTTTTTTCTTCTGGGACACTTCACAGCACACCACAGAGGAGGCAGAGGTGCAGTTGTAGCTCCCCATCCGGACGCGGAAGGCGAGATCCCCTACCACTATACACCGCACTGCCCCCCTTTGCTTTTATTTCCCCACAGAAGCCTTTGGTTTCTGTTTTATTTTGTTTTATTTTGTTTTATTTTCTTGTTCTTATTAAAATTAGTTTTTAGCCTCCAGACCCTAGTGTCATTTGTTTATGTTACAAGCTATCTTCAGCGTCAGTCACACCAGGAATAGAAGTATAAAGAAACCGCTAGGAGTGTGTACTCACACTGGCCCGTGTGAGTATTGTGATATTATATCTTTTATCATTGTCCCCACTCCTTCATCACCACCTGCTACCAATTGGGTAATATCCCTAAAAGGGCAGGAACAAGACACCAAGATAGGACCACACTCACATTGGCCCGTGTGAGTGTTAGATCATACAATTTCATTTTAGTGGTTCATCAATACCCTATCCTCCCCCACATTGACGCCTCTATATACATATGCCTTAACCATATCCTCTCTTTTGTTTATATGAGAGGAAATCCTCCTGGAGTGGAAACACTGAACTACGAAGCAATAAGGACATACAACAAGAAGAAGAACTCACATCGCGGAGAGAAAAAGGATTATTGCAAGAGCACGGGATCCCCAAAGAAACCTTGATGAGACTGAGCTTACACAAGGCCGTGTAAGTTATATATTACAATTTTTTACCTTCTCACCCACATATTCACATCTATGTATATTCGCCCTTTCAATTGGTCATCTGCCACCTGAGCTATTACGTTGGCTCAGGGTATAACCGCTCTATTTTTATATTACTAGACCCATTACACTGCCTGTTTCCCACAACTGTGCTCCCCCATCCTTTCTGTATTCTGTGTGTATGTGTGACTGCCCCCTCCCAGTCTGTGTGTCTGTGTGTGTGTCTGTCTGCCCCCTGCCACTGTGTGATGCCCCTCTCCCAGTGTGTGTAAGTGCCCCCTCCAAGTCTGTGTGTGTGTGTGTCTGCCCCCTCCCATTCTCTGTGTGTGTGTGTGTCTGCCCCCCTCCCATTCTGTGTTTGTGTGTGACTGCCCCCCCTCAGTGTGTGTGTGACTGCCCCCTCCCAGTGTCTGTGTGTATCAGTGACAGAATGTATACAGACACCAACCCACTCACCCACTCACCCACGTGTCAGTCAGTCACCCACGTGTCAGTCAGTCACCCACCCATATGTCAGGCAGTCAGTCACCCACCCACCCACGTGTCAGGCAGTCTAACATGTCAGTCAGTCACCCACCCACGTGTCAGTCAGTCACCCACCCACGTGTCAGGCAGTCAGTCACCCACGTGTCAGGCAGTCAACCCAAGTGTCAGGCAGTCACCCACCCAAGTGTCAGGCAGTCTCCCACCCACCCCCCCAAGTTTCAGGCAGTCGTACTGAGCCACTAATTGAGCCAGCTGTGCTGAAGTAGGGATATCCTAAAAACCTGGCCTGTGTGCGGCCCTCGAGGACTGGAGTTGTGCAGGCCTGCCCTAGAGAAAGTGCAGCGCACCATGATCCAGAGAAGAGGCAGGTCTGGCAAAAATCTATCTTTATTAGAAAGTCATAAAAACAAGGGATGCAACCCCACCCCACTCTGCCACATAACCAGGATGCTGACACCCACCTGATGACGTCAGAGCTACCATATGGCGCCCCCTAGTGACGTCAGACGTCTAGGTCTAAATCCCTGGCAATACAGCATAGAGCTGCCTTGGAGGACTGCAGCCACAGCCACACATGGGGGAGTGTTCAGTCTGGGGAGAGGTGTGGCTGAGGCTGCAGTCCTCCAAGACAGCTCTATGCTGTATTGCCAGGGATTTAGACGTCTGACGTCACTAGGGGGCGCCATGTGGTAGCTCTGACGTCATCAGGTGGGCGTCAGCATCCTGGTTATGTGGCAGAGCCGGGAGGGGTGAGTATCAGGGGGGGTGGTATATATTGTGACTGTTTTCTTGTGTTTGGTAGCCTTCACCTTGAGAAAGGCTGTATTTGACTGCCGAAACGTTGGACTTTATGGCATATTAAACCTCCTTTGAGTAAGACCGTGTGCCTGCTTCTTCTTCTTTGTCCGGCTACAGGAAGGGTCAGGAGACAGGGAGGACAGAGGCAGGAGAACCCCATCTGGCTCCGGCCTTGCCTGTCCCTACGAATACAAACATACAACCCCTCACTGAATAACATAGCCCTAACCCCATGTAATAATCCTGGGTGTAAACAAAATAATGGTTTTATGAATATTGTAATGGTTTATTAGGGACCTAGGAGGTGGCCAGTGGGGCTGTTATGTGTATTTGTGTTTATTGTGGGTAGCGGGGGTGGGTGAACCGGGTATTGGCCCCAAGGATGGGTGTTTAGGCCTACCGGGTGGGGGGGTAGTGGGAGGGGTTAACCCCTTCATTACCTTAGCGGTATTAACCACTAAGTTAAAGAAGAGGTTAAGTCATCCCCCAACCCCCTGGCACGGCCTAAACACCCAGCCAGGGCCAAATACCACCTTCTCCCACCCCCGCTACCCACAATAAGCCTGGCACGGGTGTATAACCCCTTCATTGCCTTGGCGGTAATGAAGTTGCCTGTAAATGCATTTTTTATGCATGGGATTCATGCCGGGGGTCTCTGATGCTGATATTAATGGATATCAGCTCCGGGATACATGCATTTTATTTTCATCGCAGCTTCACCCCACCTTCTTGCCTACTTTTGTGGCTGGACAATTTGGAGAAGAAACAGCAATTTTAAAGTGGCGATCAGCCGCAATAAGCTGATCAGGGCTTATAGAATTGAGCGTGTTTGAAAAACTGGCAATCAGTGCCGAAAAGTGGCTTATCACCGCGCATCTGCAGATTTTATTTATTTATTTATTTTCCGGCAAAAAAAAAAACGGTTATTTTTGCTCTAATCGCCAGCTTCTCTGGGCTTACTGAATCGCTGTAGGCGATTACTGCATGAGGGCCTTAGGGAGGATTTGTTCCTGTAAAGTACACCTAGTTTGGCATAGGATTTGGATGTCAGGGTATCAATGTGCAACCCAAATGTTAAATGGGAGTTGAACTATATGCCCAGATATTTCAAACCAGTAACAGGGGCTAGGATGGTATTAGAGCTGGTTTTTATCTGAAGCTCTGTCATTGGTAGCTTTAGCAATTTAGCTCTGGTCCCAAATACCATTGTTACAGTCTTGTCAGTGTTTAAAATCAGTTTGTTTTGGGAAATCCAGTTTCAAGTCTCAAAAAATCAGATTGAAGTATGTGTTCAAGGTCAGAGAGGCGAGGGCTGCGTGCATATAGGATAAGATCTAAGGCCTCTCACAATAACCCGTTAGGAATATAAATTCCTCATCTATCCGACATAAGTATAAAATATACTCTACCTAGACCCCTAATACAGAGTTACCCACCTTATACGGGAGCAGCTGCCAGACGAGTATACACTGGCGACACACTTTATTCGAGCTCGGCTAGTCCCACGAATTCGGGTATACCCGGGTGTATTGAGGTTTGTGACTGTTTTCTGCCCGAGTGCATTGGGTTATTTTCCAGACAGGGATTGAAGCATTTTATTCCCGCTGGCTGCAATACTGCACAGTATATATATATATGCTGCATTACAATTCATGAATTTATGCCATCTGGTAGACACGCGAAGCATTGCAGCCTATTAAATCCTAATCATTATCATTTAACAGATCAGCCGCCCGTCAGCCAGGCATGAACCCAGGCTGGGAAGGCAAACGGAACGGGGCTTGTCAGAGGTGAGGAGCGGCGCATTCCAGGTATCTGCCAGGTACATACTGGGTATTTGCTCGAATAAAGTGTGTCGGTGCAGTAGTAAATGTATCTTATTTCTTTTGCCACTGGAGGGCAGCGTGGAGTTACACGGAGTGGCGCCCGTAAGGACGACGTGCCAGTTAGGCGGAAGGAGAAGCGCACACACTTTTATGTGAAACGGATATATTTGGGGAGGGATTTTGTAGTCTGAGTGAGAAAATTGATATTTTGTCACAATGGAAAAATTAACCATTTAAATATGCACAGATTTTATCCCACTTTTGGAAATTAGGGATGTTGCCTAAAAGTTTGAGAATGCACAAAGTGCCACCCCTGGGCTTTAATGAAGCAGCATTTGTGGGATAAAGGGATCAGCATTCTGTATAAAGGTATTTTGGGCTCGATATAAATAATTGAAGCCAAAAACTAATATTAAGGGGCCTATGCAGAGAGCAGCGCGAACGGAAATTTCGGCGTTTTTTAGCGCTATATGGCTATAATAAGGTTGGAAATGGCGAGTTGAGTAAAAAGCGCCATTTTTTATTTTTTTTTAGTAGAACTCGCCGCACGGCTGGCGAGAACCAAAATCTCGCCAGTTTTGAAAAGGGCCGTATGCAGAAAGGTATGATCGCCATCTAGGGGCTGTTCGCGCCATTAAAATGGAGAGAAATTCTACAATTAGCTCCGCCAACAAAAGTTGGCAGGAAACTGGAGCTCACCGGCGAGAGTGAAAAGAAAAAAAAAAACCGCTCTTTTTTTCAAACATGTTTCACCAGCGCGCATCTCGCCGGTTGAAACTCTCCATAATCAAGCATGATTTTAAATGCAGTTTTCTGACCTTTCTGCATATGGAGATAAAATCACGCCATTACAGGTACAATTTATTACCAATTCCAATTATTTCCAGCGCTGCTCTCTGCAAAGGCCCCTAAGTAAATTGAGAATGGAAAAATATTCAGCACAAACGTACAGAATGTGATGTTCTGAGAGATCTTACAGATGTTATCAAATCCCACAATGAATGTATAGAAAATGTCTGTATAGAACGAGTCAAACAAGAATATGCCAATAAAACGTTTAATTGGGAGATACAGGGGCCACAATTCAGGTCAGTTAGCTGGAAGAAGGGAAGCCGGTCAGCCGGTAGAGCCGGTCAGCCGGTCAGCCAGAAGAGCAGGTCAGCCGGTCAGCCAGTAGAGCAGATCAGCCGGTCAGCCGGTAGAGCAGGTCAGCCGGTCAGCTCTGAGATCAGCATTACTTATATCTCCTAACCTTTGCCCCCTGCATGTAATGCGCAGAACAGCCTGCACTGCATATACTGTACATGAGATACTTAACCCTTTCTTTTCGCTCGACTCTAATCTGAATGATTTGCTAATTGGTTTGTAATTAGAGAGATATTTGTAGCAGAATCCCATGTATGTTCTTTTTACCTTTTTAGATACCGTTTTGTGTAATAAAAGATATGAGATCAGAGGGGCTCCCTGTTTGCACTCGTGTTTTGGCAGAAGTGTATATGTGACCCTATAAATCTCCCTCACACCCGGCTTGGCAGTGTGACACTAGTGCAGCGACCTGGGGAAGAATCACTGAGCTGTTAGCAATAGATACAACGGATAGAAAAGACACTACACATAGGTTGGATTAAAGAGAGTATTTTATTGAAATAATTAATCTCTTTGCTGGGAGGGGCCTGCAGCACATTGCAGAGCGATATAGTAACACGCAGAGCAATGCACTGCAGGCCCCTCCGGCAGCAAAGGAGTGAAGACCAATGCAGGGTGTATAAAGATCTCACTGATAATTCATGCACAAAGGGCTGTTTGTTGCTGTGATCCAGAGGAAGGCGAAACATAACCCCTGCTGTGCAATGGGGGAAAAAAATTCCTTCCTGACCCCATTAAATGGCGATCGGATGGTCCCTGGATCACTGCGCAGTGAGATCAGATGGAGCAGCACAGATCAGCGTTGTTATACACAGGGGCACACTCAGTATATAGAGATGCGGGTGATGGGGCCCTTGTGCCCCTGTGTATAACTCACCTGCTCCCCCATCCCCCTACATATCTATCCCATTCACCCCTTTTCCTCCCGCATACCTCGCAGGGCCGGCCGGCCATTAGGCGGTCGCCTAGCGCGCAAAGGTCCTAGGGGCGCATTAATAATCATTATTATTTTTTCCTCTTATTATTTCTAATTTATTTATCTTTTTTTAAAAATTATTATTCTTTTTTTTATCCAGTATTTTGGCGCCCTTTTATTTTTATTTTGCGTCGCGCTGGGGTGCGGTCGCACCCCCTGCAGCCCCGATAGCTACGCCACTGTTTATTTTATTATTTTATTTATCTTATTATTTTTTATACAACTGGGGCACAAATTTTAAGTTTCGCCTGGGGCGCATGAAACCCGTGCTCCGGCCCTGCTCCTTGTTCTCTCTCACCCTCTCACGCCCAATATCCCAATCTCCCTCTAGTACCTGCCCCTCCCGCAGCCTTCCTGATCTTATCTGCCTCTCCTGCGGTCAAACCAACTTCTCAGGGCCCCTAGAATACCCCTGGATCTACGCCCTGGCTCCTCTGCTACCTGCTCCCGGGGTCTGCTGCTCCGCCTAAAAAAGGTGAAGCAGCAGATCTGTCCGCACCTCTCGTATTCTGCTACCTGCTCCCGGGGTCTTCTCCTCCGCCTAAAAAAGGTGAAGCAGCAGATCCGTCCACACCTCTCGTATTCTCCTAGGCCATCGTCCACCACGTCGCCAGACTTGACATCCGCTTCGTCGTCTGCCTCATCGGCCGCCTTGTAGCCCACCTCTTCGCACCACTTGACGCCCGCTTTATCGTATGCCTCGTCGTCCGCCTCGTAGCCCGCCTCGTCGTCTGGTGGCACAAAGGGCACCACCTTCGTGCGTGTCCTGATCTGCAGGAGACATGAAGTGTTTGTAACCAGGGACAGTGATACTCTGTATCGCAAGAGCTCCTGTGCCACTTATACCCCCTCCCCAATACCACATTATACCGCCGTCCACAGGGCAAATACCCGTTATACCCACCTCCCCAAGCCCAGTACCCAGTTATACAACCCTCCCCAGGCTCAGTACCCAGTTATACAACCCTCCCAAGGCCCAGTACCCTGCTATACGCCCCTCCCCAGGCCCAGTACCCGTTATACCCACCTCACCAGGCCCAGAACTCGTTATACCCACCTCACCAGGCCCAGTACCCATTATATACCCTTCCCCAGAAGGTCATGTTTCTATTTATCAAAAATACATTGAGTTACCTCTGGTTTTCAAGCATGTCCTGGGGGAGTTATCACAGAGACACAGAAACGTCGCTGAGTTTGGTGAGTAACTCCCTTAAACTCTCAGCAGTTGAATTCCCCATTAGGCGCTTAATGCGTTAAAAACAAGCGTTGCTATTTCTTTGCATGAAGTTGCAGGTAATTGGAAGAGTTACACAGTGACGGCTATTTCATCACTCACCTTCTTCCATCGAATCGGTCTTAGCGGTAGTGATCTCAGTATTATTTCCTCCTTAACATCGGATATCCATATCCATTCTTCGCCTCTGATCTGTATGCAAGACAATGCTTTAAGACAGGGTTGCGCAACCTTTTTCCCCTGCTCCCCCCTCCACCCTCCCCACCTTGTCTCCGACGTTCTGATGTAACGACGTCATGTGATATCACGTTGCTATGGCAATGCCACATCATGTGACGCCACGTTGCTGTCTCCAGAAGCCGCCGGAGACAAGGAAAGGGAACTTACAGAGGCCTTGCGCGCGATTTCCGGCATTTAATTTAAATGCTGTGGGGAAGAGCGAGGGGCCACTGTAAGCGCCGAGCCCCTCCCCAAGAAAATGTCGCACCCCTCGATTTGCGCACCCCTGCTTTAAGAGATATTCTGGGACCCTCCAACTCCTCCATCGGACCCTTCCTCATATTGACTGACCTTGCAGTGCTCTGCACTGACTTGCACTGACCTGCTATGATGCCTCTCAAAATACCATGCTAACTCATTCTGAACATACATGTGTCCTTTCTACATGTTACTCAGCTTGTATGGGCCACAGACAGCTTTCCCGGGGTCCAGGACTAGTTGCCACCGGGGACACTCACCCATGGGTCGGCGACCTTGCGAGAACCCACCCCCCCAACCTGTTTTCTCTTGCATTGCCATAGACAACAACATTTCAGCCTGCTGGCCTTTCTCAGGTAAAGTGGCTAAACCCACTAAAGCCAATAAAGAAAGGCCAGCAGCCGAAACATTGTAGTCTGTGGCACAATAAATTATCTTTTTTTATTCAAATCCGTGTGCCCTTTTCCATCAATCATATTGTATCCATTGGACGAAATGCCGGTCTTCCCTGAGACTAAGGGGCACCGGTAAAAGTATGACTAATTGTTTTTTTTAGTGTGCAGCAAATCCCCATCATTTTTGCGTTCTCTTGCTCTGCCCCAATCTGACACAGCACCTTGCTCTCTCACTCCCCTCTTACACTCCCGCGTCACCCTTTCCTTCCCCAAAGGTTGTCATTTAATCAGATCTTACCCAAATTGTCTCCATCTCCCTTGGAAATGTTCTGTCTTTAAACTGTGCGGCTCCTCTTGATCCGGACTTTCTTAGCTGACCCCTTTAGGTTTCGGCTTCGAGGGTCTAAAAAATAAGCGACTCCGAAAAGATGTGAAATATGCCCACGGGTCCTAATGGGGCACTGAGGGGGAGACTTAAATACTAGTAAATATAATCTACTGTGCTAACAAATATAATCTATTAACTAACAAATATAACTTATTAAACTAAGAAATATAACTTATTAAACTAAGAAATATAATTTATTAAACTAAGAAATATAACTTATTAAACTAAGAAATATAATTTATTAAACTAAGAAATATAACTTATTAAACTAACAAATATATCTTATTAAACTAAGAAATATAATTTATTAAACTAAGAAATATAACTTATTAAACTAAGAAATATAACTTATTAAACTTACAAATATAATCTATTTAACTAAATAAATATCTATTAAACTAAATAAATATCTATTCAACTAAATAAATATAATCTACTTCAAAATAATACAATAAAAAGCTGGAGAAATGATACGTTAACCAAGCCACAGATGTGATGCCAATGAGCGTTGAACTCCTTGCAGATCCACCGTCAGCTGGTTGTGGCAGAAAGTGGTGACATGCAGTAGAACAGAGTGGTTGAGCTGTAACCACGGCAGTCAGGTCAGAAATCAACACAATATTTTTTGAAATTTAGAATGAGAATGTTCAGTATGTCACATTCTGGGCTCAGACACTGAGCCCTGTCACATGTTAGCAGCTTGTGATAATAGAAAGTATCCATATACTGGGATGTGATAAGAGACATTATAGTCATTTTATACTGGGTCCCATAACCAGCTTTATATGAAGTATCATTTTACACTAGTAGAGATGTTACATTTTGAAAAAATAGCGCTTCTGGCGACAATGTTCATTTTCTCTACAAATGATAAATGAAAAAGTTGGATAAAACGTTATATGTGTGTGTGCGCGCGCAATATATATATATATATATATATATATATATATATATATATATATATATGAGTGAAAAGAGAAAAAAGTAACCCGTATGGGAGCACTCAGGTATGCAGATTAACATATAGTATTTTATTTATTTGACACAGTGCAAAAAAGGATAAGTAAACAGTACATGATTAAAAACACTTAAAAAAGGCTAGGACCCCTGTCACGGGTACTACCCATAGACACAAGTGGGCAAAACTAGGGAATGACTCAAATTGTCAACCCTTAACATGAAAATGGATAGTGACTCAAGAAACACTTGGATAGGTCAGAATAAATCACAACAGCTTAATGGGTTCACAGGCACCTATACAAAGCTAAAGATAATACGTACTACACACCAATGAAGTGACTAGTCAAAATATAAATGACAATCTTAAACCATCATGAATCTGCTTGAGCATACAATTATGTAACCAATACCAACAGCACAAATAAATCACTTGAAGGAAAAAGGTGGCATGATGGGATGAAGTCACTAGATGTGTAGAGCAATGAAGTGTGTGAATAGCATGTATGGAAAATTACCTGATGAACACCTATTAGATAACCTTGTGTGTGTTGTCAGTATCCATAATGAAAAAATAGAGTGTCACAGTCCAAAGATTAGTTGCACCAGTGCTGGGTAGCATAGTTACGTGAACATCTGTCAGGGGTCCTGCCTAGCACCCCCACTCCGACGCACCCCCACTCCAAGTCTAAGTCTCTGGACGAAACGCGTCCATGCTATTCACACACTTCATTGCTCTACACATCTAGTGACTTCATCCCATCATGCCACCTTTTTCCTTCAAGTGATTTATTTGTGCTGTTGGTATTGGTTACATAATTGTATGCTCAAGCAGATTCATGATGGTTTAAGATTGTCATTTATATTTTGACTAGTCACTTCATTGGTGTGTAGTACGTATTATCTTTAGCTTTGTATAGGTGCCTGTGAACCCATTAACCTGTTGTGATTTATTCTGACCGATCCAAGTGTTTCTTGAGTCACTATCCATTTTCATGTTAAGGGTTGACAATTTGAGTCATTCCCTAGTTTTGCCCACTTGTGTCTATGGGTAGTACCCGTGACAGGGGTCCTAGCCTTTTTTAAGTGTTTTTAATCATGTACTGTTTACTTATCCTTTTTTGCACTGTGTCAAATAAATAAAATACTATATGTTAATCTGCATACCTGAGTGCTCCCACACGTTTTACTTTTTTCTCTTTTCACTCATACTATTTACAACCCGTGAGCACCGCCAATTCTTACTGATGTAAAGTTATTTATTGGCTTATGGTGGCATTAATATTGCAAAAGTAGATGCGAGGTTTTTTTCCCCACCTTCCCCCCCTTTTCCCCCCCGTTATTTGAACATATATATATATATATATATATATATATATATATATATATATATATATATATATATACTGTAAATATTCCTGTATTCTTTTCTTGGGGTTGAGGAGGAGCGCTGGATCTCGTGATATGTGAAAAAATATAAATATATATAGTGCAGATGGTAATTCACTGCTTTAAAAGATGTAAAACATAAGAAATGAACTCACAAAAAACGTATAAAATCACTGCATGTCAGAGATCCTTCTCTCTCTGACTGGAGCCCTTTATGTTACTGGAGTCTGTATCCTCTCAGTGAAGTGGATGATATGAAAATAAAGAAAACCACAAATAGTGCAAATAGTATGAACTATACAAATGTATTATGCACAGGTAATTAGGAAACTCACATTTTCCATAATAAAGTGGGTGGTGGAGAGAACCGCCGATAGAAGCAGGCTGCTGTTGGGTGCTTCACTTTCCCCTCACAGTGTAGTTCAATGCCTTACTGTTCTTACATCTTACTGATGTAAAGTTATTTATTGGTTTATGGTGGCATTAATATTGCAAAAGTAGATGCAGGGTTTTTTTCCCCACCTTCCCCCCCTTTTTTCCCCCGTTATTTGAATATATATATATATATATATATATATATATATATATATATATATATATATATATATATACTGTAAATATTCCTGTATATTCATTTGCATGTCTTAGACAGGTCTGCAACCCTGTCTTTCACCATTATCTTTAACCTTAATAGTCGTATATATATATATATATATACATATATATATACATATATATATATATTTATATATATATATACATACACATATAGTATGTATATATATATATCATACTATGGGGCCTATGCAGAGAGCAGCGCTATTTCGAAATTCGCCATTTTTTGGAGAAAATCGCGCAGAAAGCAGCAGAAAATGGCGAGTTCCGAAAAACGTGCCAATTTTTCTTTTCTATTTGTAAAACTCGCCTCGCGGCTGGCGAGAACCTCAATCTCGCCAGTTTAAAAAATATCCGTATGCACAGAGGCGCGAACGGCATCTAGCGGCTGTTCGCGCCAATAAAAAGGCGCGATTGTCTCCGTTTTGCCTCGCCAAAAAAAACTGCCGCTCGCGGCCATTGCAAAGGGGAAAAAAAAGGTGCGAATTTGTTTTAACACATTTCTGAAGCGCGCATCTCGCCAATTTAAACTCGCCACACGCATCCATGTTAAACATAGCAGAATTCGCACTTTTCTGCATATGGAGATTAAAACTCTCCAAAAAAGCTACTTTTTAATAAATTCGCCAATTTTAAAATTCGCTGCTCTCTGCATAGGCCCCTAAATGTATATATATAGTCTAGAGAGAGATTATAATGGCAGTGAGAAATAGTGGCCAGAATTAATAACAGTGCAATTGTGTGTGTGTGTGTGTGTGTATATGTGTGTGTGTGTGTATATATATATATATATATATATGGTATAACCCAGAGGTGCGCAAAGTGGTGAGGGGGAGATTTTTCGGGGGGGGGTGGCGCGGGCGGTTGCAGAGGCCCCGCGCACTTCCTCGAGGCATTAAAATTAAATGCCGGGGGATCACGTGAGGCCTCTGCAATGCTATTACTTACCTTGACTCTGCCGGCGTCACTCGTGTCCATGGCAACGCGGTGTTAAATTACGCCGCGGGGTCATGTGACGTCACCCTCGTCAAATGCCGCTGCAGGTCACGTAACGCCGCATCAAGGTAAGGGGGGGGGGGGGCGCGAGCACCAACAGAGGGAAGGCAGGGGGGCGAGCTGCAAAAGTTTGTGCTCCCCTGGTATAACCAATAAATAATATAGCTGATATAGCAATCTGGTTGTCGCTAGAGAGAGATTATAATGGCAGTGAGAAATAGTGGCCAGAATTAATAACAGTGCAATTACTAAAAAGTAGTTGTAATAAAATAATAATAAACACTATGCCTAAACACAATAAAAGTCCAGAAACCTAGCTCTAATAGCTATGTTATAACTCAATCATAAAAGGATCCAATTCGGGCGTCCTCTGGAGCCCTGGCAGCTCTCTTCAGGGAAACAACCACCTCCTCGATAGATATCTAAACAAAACAAAAAGAAGAGAAAGCGCCCGCTCCATGTGTAAATTTGGTTTAACAATTTCATTTCCTGGACAAGATAAAAATAACAAACTCACAAACGCCCGTTTGGTAAAAGCATTGTATGAGACAAGCTCGGGCTCCGTGGTAATCCGGTGGTCAATCCGCAGTTCCAGACTTTGGACGATGACCGGGAAACTCGGTAGGCTGCGCCCCTCGCAGTGTGGTCCTCCGGCAATCTGTAGTATGCAGTTGTGATTCCACTCTGTAATTCCGGTGTCTCGTCTTGGTTGCGTACCAACTTCCCTTCCCGGCGTCAAGACGGATAGTGTGGCAATAACGAGAACAAAGTACCTACGCGTTTCTTCAGCACACGGCCGATTTCATCAGGGGATAATGCTACAACTCACTCGTAATGGTTTTATAGTCCTACAGTCCAATTGGTAATGGCATAATAGATCACATGTGTTACTGATTTTAGATAATACAGTAATAGATTCTTGTATGACACACACACACACACACATATATATATATATATATATATACACACACACATACATCTATTTACACACACACACATACATACATACATATAAAACGGTCTTCTTCGGAGAGAAGAAGATATATATATGTATATATATATATATATATATACATATATATATGTGTGTGTATATGTGTATATATATATTTACACACACATATACACACACATAATGTTATAGGTTAGCGGTGCGTGAACTGGGGGGCGGGAGATTTGTCTGGGGGTGCGCGGGCGGGTGCATAGGTCCCGCGCTCCTCCCCAAGGCATTTAAATGAAATGCCGGGGATCACGTGAGGCCTCTGCAACAGTAACACTGACCGGGATTCAGACACGTCTCCATGGCAACGTGGCATCAAATGACACCGCGGTCATGTGACGTCACTCGACCCCGGAGTGTGCTGGCAGGTAGGAGAGGGGGCGCAAGACCGGGGGAGGCCAGGCAGGGGGACGCAGCTTCAGAAGTTTGCGCTCCCCTGTTATAGATTACCATGCCAACAAATTGTAATAGTGCTACAGGGATCAATAAATATTACATTTAATACTTAATTATTGTGATGTTTCTAATCTACTGTGTGTTACAAATAACATTAATATCTTACAACTGAATACATTGCAATAATGTGATACCTATTTATTTGTGATTTAAAGTGTGTTACATAGTGATAAATTATCTAATAAATAAATCTTAAACTAATCCCACACAGTGACTACTTAATTCTGTGAATAAATGTGTTTTTAATGTCATTACTATGAAGGAGATGAAGATATAGTGTATATATAAATTCCTACCTGCAAACGCCGTCTTAGCCTGTCAGAATACGCGCAGAGTGACCTGTCGTGACACGTCAGGTCACTCTGTAACCGAACCCGGATCTGTGACGCATATGTACTGAGGTGGGGTTGGATCCCCCACGGTTATTTCTTGTTTTATTAATAAATAATTTACTATATTTTAATCTCTGGTGCGCATTGTGTGCATTTTTCTTCTTGCCTGCACAGTGCTTCAGATGCTGCATCTGAAAAAATGCCGGTGGATCGGGATGTGAGGTAGGGAAGTGACGTCCGCGCCGGAACGTTATTGCCACGCCTCCAAATATTCATTGCCACACCCCCAAATCGCGCCGAAGCATACCCTGCAAAGCCATAAAAAAGCTCAGACTTCAGCAAGTGTATTGCAGCGTGTGCGCCTTCCCTCCGTCTGAAATACTATAGACGCAGCCTTATCGACGCTTACTAAATAGGCCCGTGTCTCTCTCTCTCTCTGTGTCTCTCTGTGTCTCTGTCTCTCTCTCTGTGTGTCTCTGTCTCTCTCTGTGTGTCTCTGTCTCTCTCTGTCTGTCTCTCTGTCTCTCTCTGTGTGTCTCTCTGTGTCTCTCTCTCTCTCTCTGTGTCTCTGTCTCTCTCTGTGTGTCTCTGTCTCTCTCTGTGTGTCTCTGTCTCTCTCTGTGTGTCTCTGTGTCTCTGTGTGTGTCTCTGTGTCTCTGTCTCTCTCTGTGTCTCTGTGTCTCTGTGTGTCTCTGTTTCTCTCTGTGTGTCTCTGTATCTCTGTCTCTCTCTGTGTCTCTGTGTGTGTCTCTGTGTCTCTCAAATCAAATCAGCTTGATTGGCATGTCAAAAAAACATTTCAGTATTGCCAAAGCGTGAGTAATAGGGGGTGTGGGACAATGATTACACGAATACTAGGGGGTACGGTATAATGGTTATACAGTACATTACTTTTGTCTCTCTCTCTCTGGGCCTCATGCAGAGAGCATCGTTATTTCAAAATTCGCCATTTTTTGTACAATTTCGCGCAGAAACCGGCAGAAAATGGCGAGTTACGAAAAACGCGCCATTTTGTTTTTTCTATTGCTAAAACTCGCCTCGCGGCTGGCGAGAACCTCCGTCTCGCCATTTTTAAAACTCTCCGAATGCAGAGAGGTACGAACGGCATGTAGCGGCTGTTCGCGCCAGGGAAATGGCGCGATTTTCTCATTTTTGCCGCGCCAGGAAAAGTTGGCAATAAAATGGCGCTCGCCGCCTATAGCAAAGGGGGGGAAAAAGCCGCGATTTTTTTTTTACACATTTCTGAAGCGCGCATCTTTCCCATTCAAACTCGCCACACGCATCCATGTTAAACATAGCAGAATTCGCACTTTTCTGCATATGGAGAATAAAACTCTCCAAAAAAGCTACTTTTTATGAAATTCGCCAATTTGAAAATTCTATGCTCTCTGCATGAGGCCCTCTGTGTCTGTCTCTCTCTCATTCTCTGTGTCTCTCTCATTCTCTGTGTCTCTCTCATTCTCTGTGTCTCTCTCATTGTCTGTCTCTCTCTCATTCTCTGTCTCTCTCTCATTCTCTGTCTCTCTCTCATTCTCTGTCTCTCTCTCTCATCCCTGTATGATAGGTATGTTCCAACTCTATTTTTTGCTCTTCTTTTCCGTTTGAGAGGAGGGAGTCCCTCACCTCTTCAGCCACACACCAGGAACGCTGGATTGCTTTCAGACGCTCGGAGAGGCGGATACAGTCGTGGATTGCAGGCACTGATTTATCTGGTAAGTACCGCAAACATGCTTGAACAAGGGCCGTAGACATTTTATTTGATGGTTTAGATTACCATTGTCTGTGGTTGTTAGTTATTGGTATTAGAGTTTTTTGATGTTGTTACGAATCAAGTACATTTTGAAGTAGTAATCCCCTCCGAACTGGGCATTCCTGGCCAATAATGCCCTGGCTGTAAGAGTTGAAGGGCCCAAGCAAAGCCCCCACCTCTATACACACTAACACTGCAGGGGCATCAAAGTGTCTCATTGTCATGGCAACGGGGGGTGTCACGTGATGTAATTTGTTTAATAAATTATTTTTTAAGGTGTCCCGGTTTTTCATTTTCGAAATCTGGTCACCCTATGTATTTATGCTGCATTCAGTGTTGTAATGTGCTGTAATTGGGTTACATGGCGTACATAGTGTATATACCGCATTCAGGGTAAGTGCTGTATGTGGATTATAAAGTGTATATATGCTTCATTCAGGGTTATAAAGTCGTTTATAGAGTATATACTGCATTCACGGTTACGTGCGGCATGTGGAGTATAAGGTGTATATATGCTGCATTCAGTGTTATAATGTGCTTTAAGTGGGTTACATGGCGGGAATAGTGGATTTACTGCATTCAAGGTTACGCGCCGTATTGGATTATAACGGGTATATATGCTACAGTCAGGGTTATAATGTGCGGTATTTGGGTTACAGGGGTGTATACGGTACCGCAGTGGTGGTGGCGTGCTGTATTTGGATTATATGGTATACACTGCGATCATGGTTACGTGCTGGGTTCTGAATATAATGTTTATAGACCACATGCGCGGTTACATGACGGGTTTGGATTATATGGTGTATATACTTATCCCCCCTCATCCACTGATGAAGTGACCACATTGCGTCACGAAACGCGTATGGAGAGGGAGGAGCTAGAACTGACACGGTCTTCAGAAGCAGGAGCATAGCGATCAGGAGAGACGCCAGAGTGTGACATCAGAGTGTGACATCACGAGGCGTAGCGCGGGCTGACGGCAGTTACCCAGAGAGGTGAGCAGAGCACATTCTGCAGTGCTGGCCACCTCAAGCTGAGATAGAGGAAGCTATAGCAAATAGAGGGGGCGAATCTCGCAGAGTAACTACTGAGAGTTAGACGCCACTTCAGGGTTTGCAAACAACAATAGCGCCATCCTCCCAGAAGCCTGCCTACCTGATTGTATCAAGCTGCGGACAGCACGTTGTCAGCTGTTTTTACACAGCCTGGTTTATGTGAGTAAGCCCTTGGCTGTTTTTTATTTTTATTGTAATAAATTTTTATCAATCTGCACCATCATCTTCCATGTTATTTCCTTTCTGGGAACACATGGGAACTATGACCAAGTGGTAATGCTGTGAACAGACAGAAAACCTGGAGGATAGACATACAACACGTGGCATTCGTGATATCTGGAAGAGAAGAGGTTAAAAGCACAGATTGTCTCAAAGGAACAATAACACAGCAAGTCTGTAAGTTCATTACTTTAATCTGTTGTGGAGTTATTTATGGATTCTTGTGGCTGCGCAATGGTCTTTTCCTTTTTGTCCATTACATACTAGGAGGAGTTCGGAACCAGCAGCCAGCAATTGGATCACCATCGCTCCATCAGCTGGAATATTGAAAAGAACTTTCCATATCTATATGGACTAATCATTGGACTGGGGTATTGTTGTAGCCTGAAGCGCCGGGTCATTACATTTTTTGTACAAAAGATAGGGCGATTGAAGTCTAACAGATACCGGTCCTATATCAGGCCCGCATTATCTGGTATTTAGCGTGCTTGGATAAACCCCCTCATCCTCTTTATGCCTTCACAGACGCCGCACCCACTTGGATAATCGGAGACTCGCTTATACACTGGGCAGAGAAGCGGGCCGTCAAACGCCCATGCGGGGCTAACCTCGGGTTGCGAACGGAGGAGGCAAATGTGGTATGGGGGGGAGGTAGGGGGCTGCGGTGGGCTCAGTTGCTCCCGCGGCTAATGGTGATGGGCAGGGATAGGAGGGCGCCGCAGATCTTGCTCCTCCACGTCGGGGGCAACGACCTGGCCGCTCGACGCTACTTCGAGCTGGTTAATTCAATAAAACACGACCTAGCCCTCATGCTCGCCCGTTGGCCAGAAGTACAGATCGTTTGGTCGGACATATTGTGCAGGAGAGTGTGGAGGGGCGCAAGGGCACCGGGCGCCATCGACTGAGCGCGGGTCAAACTGAACAAGATGGTGGGGAAGTTTGTGACGCAGTGTGGGGGATGGCAGATCACCCATCCCGAGTTCGACAACAAGTCAACTGGCCTGTTCCCGGCCGACGGCACACACTTATCCGAGATAGGGGCGGACTTGTTCAATAACGAATTGCAGGAGGGGCTGGAGAGGGTCCTTGCGGGGTTGGCGGCACGGTCTAATTTAAGGAGGTTTAAATAGAGCTGTGAGTGGCGGCAGTTCGGGGGTAAGTGCTTGTCCTTGCCAGATGGGCTCGGGGCGGGCGTCGCCCGGGGGTAGGAGCGATTGGGCGGGGTCAAGCTAACGTGACACCCGGGAACCCACTCGTGACAACGGCCGGCTCTTTAGGGGTCGGCCGGGTACGGGGGTGGCAGGCCAAGGCCTGGCTGACCCTCTGACCCCACTCTGGCTTGGACTAGCGCTTACTCCAGTATTATGATTGTTAATAAACAAAGCCGCAGCCTTTTATACCTCCAAACTGAGTCTGTCATTACTTGTCTGTTATATGTGGGTACCGTTTCCAAGTGGGAGGGGGTCCCTCGCAGCCTCCCTGGTCAAGCAATCCCTCCAGCCAATTAGGCGAGGGAAGCCCATGACCAGGGGGCAAGCCCCCCTCCCCCCTCACCTCGCTGGGATCTCTGGGCCGCCGTCGCGGCCCCCCCTGGGGGGGGGAGGGGACAGGCCTAGGGCAGTACAAAAGAGACAGCCGGGAGCTGAATCTTCCATTCTGCTCCCGGTCTGCTGCGAAGTATCCAACCCACCCACCCCATTAGCAAGACAGTCGGGGGCAGACGCTTGCCCCCGGCCACTCCGTG
This sequence comes from Ascaphus truei, assembly GCF_040206685.1. NCBI lineage: Eukaryota > Metazoa > Chordata > Amphibia > Anura > Ascaphidae > Ascaphus > Ascaphus truei. Next base: position 244,526 of record NW_027456849.1, read on the forward strand.
GAGTATTTACAATTCCCTTGGTGATAAGCTGTCTGCACTACCTGTAAGCTGTAACATGTACCATCATATTTTACAGGGCAGTGTCCGAAGATCTCCCGAGAAACAAAGGACTGAAGTTCCTTCAGGAGGCTCCAGTTGGTCATTTTACCACTGTCGCGGCGGCAGTTCGGGGGTAAGTGCTTGTCCTTGCCAGATGGGCTCGGGGCGGGCGTCGCCCGGGGGTAGGAGCGATTGGGCGGGGTCAAGCTAACGTGACACCCGGGAACCCACTCGCGACAACGGCCGGCTCTTTAGGGGTCGGCCGGGTACGGGGGCAGAAGGCCAAGGCCTGGCTGACCCTCTGACCCCACTCTGGCTTGGACTAGCGCTTACTCCAGTATTATGATTGTTAATAAACAAAGCCGCGGCCTTTTATACCTCCAAACTGAGTCTGTCATTACTCGTCTGTTATATGTGGGTACCGGTTCCAAGTGGGAGGGGGAGGGGGTCCCTCGCAGCCTCCCTGGTCATGCAGGAGACAGAAAGGTAGATAGAGACACAGACAGAGAGCTACCAGAGAAGGTGTTACATGGGTGAGTGCTGAGTTATTACTGTGACTCTCTGATGCTAACATGACATTAGGTTCTGGGCTCTGCGTCCCACACATGATGAACACCATGACTGTATAAAACTGAGGGGTACATACATATGTATATATATATAGCAACTGTAAATATTACTGTATGTTCATTTGCATGTCTTAGACAGGTCTGCAACCCTGTCTTTCCCCATTATCACCCAGCATACAGCGCTTCCACTGCAGCAAGGGATTCTGGGAAATGACATGCAAATGAGCACTCAGTGCCACCTTTTGTCTCAAGCTCGTATTACACAAGCCAATCCTCAAGCCAATGCATGCTGTTTTAAACACAGCTTTTAGACAGAGGCTGGGATGAGATGCAAAGCCATTAAACCCACTCACAGACATTTTTTTTTTTTTTTTTACGGTTCACATATTAACAACCATTTAGTATCATTTTACAGAAAATAATAAACCGAAAACATCACTATACAATCCTTATATTGCCAAGACAAAAACCAACCCAAAGGCACAAAACCATTCTAAAAAGCCAAACAAAACAACACATTCCAAGGCATCATCTGTGCATCTACTACCAAACACACTCAATACAAAAAAATATGGTTACTTCCCATTTCTACAAGCGACTTTTCGTACTTTCCACAGGACATTTAACATTGCATCTAATTACTTCACGTGTCCCAGCAATTTCTCTAACGCCTCACGGATATGATACGTACTACATTGTATTCCTAATTTTCTTACTTCCTCTTTAGACACCTCTGCTTTTGGGAACTGTACTTTCAGCCATTCCGTTTTTGAAACATTTAACCCTAAGTCACCTGCCTCTTTATTTATATTATTTATCACCTCTTTTACATGCCACTCCCTCGCCTTCCTTTCTCTCTCGCTTTCATAACTTACTTTTGTTCTTCCACTAAGGCCTGCCTTTTCTCCTTTTCCACCTTTACTTTCCCTAATCTCTCCCCCTTCACCCCCACTCTGTTGGCCTGCCTTTCCATCACTTTCATTCCCACTTACTGCACTTACACTTCTCTGTATTTTAGTTCCCTCCACGCTTATCTGGCTTTGTGAGGACGAGCTATTGCCCTCACTTCTCTCCTTCTCTCTCACCTCTCCCCTAGCCTCTTTTATTTTAACCCACTGTACATGCTCCTTTTTTAATTCTTCATACTGCTCTTTTGTCAGCTGTTTTCTTTGGTACATCAGTTTTTCTAATCTTTCTATTATCTGTTCCTCACTACTCCCCCCATGCTGCTTCCGAAAAATACCAACCCAAAACAGAACATCTCCCACTGCGTCTTCAAAATGTTCCATCTTCTCTTTTAGGGTTACTTTCCCTGATACTTTTACAACTTTACCCTCTACACCTTCCTCTCTAGGCTCCCCTTTACTCTGGCTATCCTTATCTTCCTTTGTTTCTATCCCTTGCAGATTTTTACGCTTTTGAGCTTTTTTCCCTCCTATTTCCATTTCCTCCTCCAAGACATCTTGGGGACCTTCCCTCCCCCTCTGTGCATCTTGAAACTCCATACTTTCTGCCCAGCTAGGTTCCACCACACTCAATGACCGTATTTCCCCCTCCCCCGCATCTTTCTGATGCACTGTTCCCGTCTCCTCCCCTCCCCCCACCTCCAGTTTCTGGGCCAAGGAGTCCAGGAAGAAATCTTCCTCTTTTTTCTCCACGATATCACTTATAGAACCCGCCAAACCCTCTATTGGGCCACTTTCTACCCTTTCTTCTCTTCTTAAATCCTCCTCATACATTGCTGTTATAGCCGGATCAAGCCCTCCCTCTTGGGAACTCTCCATCTCAAAAATTCCCTGACCCTCAACTGTCTCTTCCTCTTCTTCTAGCACACTGTCCCCTTTAGCTGTCTGGGCATATGTCCTTTTAGTGCACTGCCGTGCCAAGTGTCCTTCCTCTCCGCAAAGATGGCATCTCTTAGGGACACCACAGTTGGCTGCAGTATGTCCCTCTTCCCCGCAATTACGGCACACAATTCCCGTTTTCGTGCAACCCTCCTTTGTATGTCCATAAGTGTGGCAATGCCTGCAATATAGAGGCTGTCCCGAGTAAAACAAAAATCCTCTGTCTCCTCTACTATTGAACATGGCCGGTGGGTGTGTAACTCCTCCCACACATGATGGATCCCGTCTGAACCGTACCCAGAAATGTCTCTTCCCGTTGAACATGCCATACGGATTTTTTAGTTCTTCACCTCCTCTAATCATTTCACAATACCGTTTAAAAAAACACACAATCTCCTCTTTCCTTGCATACGGAGTGTACATGTGAAGTACAAGTGGTCTCTCCTCCAGCATAAAACTTGGGATTACCTTTACATGCAAATGAACATACAGTAATATTTACAGTTGCTTTATGCTTTACTGTGGAGGGTTTTTGTCACTTTTTTACCCACCATAACCTTAATAGTAGTGGTGATTACCTAGTCTAGTCTCAAACCTGCTTTGCCATTAAGACCAACCCCACACTGATGAGACCCATTAAGGTCGAAACAGCTGTGTAGCTGAGCCTGTGTCCCCTTGGCCTTGAGTCATCGTCCCTTCGGGGACTAAAGACTCCTGCTGCTTTTGGGGGGGCACGCCATCTCGAGCTAAGAGGAGTGATCCTGAGCGAGCGGTTCTGAGCGAGCGGATGCGGAAGTGAGGGGCCGGCACCTTTGCCCTGGGACATCGCCTTTACTGGCTAAAGTCCCTTGCTGCTTTTGGGGTGCCGCACCTGAGCTTGAGAGAGCAGAGATGACGTCACAAGCTGGAATGCGCAATTCCATTCGGTTCCTGATCGAGGAGACCGAGAGAAGTCGAGTGAACCTGCTGTGGATAGTGGAGAAGGTGCTGAAGCAATTGATCGGTCTGGACACTGAGAGGATCTTCTGCCTTCAGGATTTCCCTGCACAGGGGATTTATGACCTGACCTGTCATCAAGAAGCGGATGTTTGGTGCACTTTTGAAAAGTGCAAGGAGAAGTCTGGTGACCCGATCTTACACGGCATCAAGGTAATTCCAAGTTTTATGCTGGAGGAGAGACCACTTGTAATTCACATGTACAATCCGTATGCAAGGAAAGAGGAGATTGTGACTTTTTTGAAACGGTATTGTGAAATGATCAGAGGAGGTGAAGAACTTAAAAACCCATATGGCATGTACAACAGGAAGAGACGTTTCTGGGTACGGTTCAGACGGGATCCATCATGTGTGGGAGGAGTTACACACCCACCGGCCATGTTCAATATCAGAGGAGACAGAGGATTTTTGTTTTACTCGGGACAGCCTCTATATTGCAGGCATTGCCACACTTATGGACATACAAAGGAGGGAGGGTTGCAGGAAAACGGGAATTGTGTGCCGTAATTGTGGGGAAGAGGGACATACTGCAGCCAACTGTGGAGTCCCTAAGAGATGCCATCTTTGCGGAGAGGAAGGACACTTGGCATGGCAGTGCACTAAAAGGACATATGCCCAGGCAGCAAAAGGGGGCATTGTGCTAGAAGAAGAGGAAGAGACAGTTGAGGGTCTGGGAATTTGTGAGATGGAGAGTTCCCAAGAGGGAGGGCTTGATCCGGCTATAACAGCAATGTATGAGGAGGATTTAAGAAGAGAAGAAATGCTAGCAAGTGGCCCAATAGAGGGGGAGGTGGAAGTGGAAATAATGGACTTGAGCGGACCCAAGAAAGGGGCGCAAAAACGAAGTTTACAAAGTGACAATGATGTTTGTACAGTTGATGGGGAGGGGAAGAGTGAGCTACGGCAAGATAAGGTGACGAAGTCAAAGTTTTGTGCGCTGGATTTGTCCAGTATTGACGGGAGTGGGGAAGAGGAACAGACCGTAAGTAAAGGAAAAGAGGAAAATAAGAAGTTAGATAGGGAAGCGCAAGAAACTGAGGAGAAGGCAGGCCCTGGTGGTGCGAGTGGAAAAGGTAAAGAGGGAAAGAGTAAGTGTAAAGGGTTTGTTGTTAGTGGAAGCAAAAACGAGTCTTCGCAAGGGATAGAAACAAAGGATCATAAGGATTGCCAGAGTAAAGTGGAGCCTAGAGAGAAGGGTGTAGAGGGTAAAGTTAAAAAAGTATCAGGGAAGGTAACCCTAAAAGAGAAAATGGAACAATTTGAGAACGCAGTGGGAGATGTTCTGTTTTGGGTGGGTATTTTCCGGAAGCAGCATGGGGGTAGTAGTGATGAACAGATAATAGAAAGATTGGAAAAAATGATGTACCAAAGAAAACATCTGACAAAAGAGCAATATGAAGAATTAAAAAAGGAGCATGTACAATGGGTTAAAATAAAAGAGGCTAGGGGAGAGGTGAGGAAGAAAGAGAGTAGCGAGAGCAACAGCTCGTCCTCACAAAAAAGTCAGATAAGCGTGGAGGGAACTAAAATACAGAGAAGTGTAAGTGGAGTAAGTGGGAACGAAAGTGAAGAAAAGGCAGGCAAAAAAGGGATTGTACAGGCAAAAGAGGCAAATTCTGCGGGAGATAGTAAGGGGAGGAGCACCCAGGGAAAGGATGAAGTAGGGCTTACAAAGGAAGAGGTTTTGCACAATCAACTTGCGAGGGGATTTGGGCGGAGATATTGGGATGTGAAAGAGGCAAGGGACGGGTATGAAAAAAGTGTGATGTCTGGATTCCAGTTAGAGGAAAGTAAGAGAGGTTTGGAACGTATGGAGAAAGAATTAAAACAGATGATCGCATCACTTGAGAATAGAGAAAGGGTTTTTGTTTTTAAATGAAAGAATCTTGAAGTATATGGTTCTTATCTTTGTATGATGTTTTGGTTATAGGGTTTTTTCGTAAAGTTATGGTTTTTTTTTCCCTTCTGAAAAGTTTATCTTTGTGTTTGTATATATCTGAAGGATGAAGGAAGAAAATGTAAATATATTATGTTTTGGTGTCTTTCTAATGTTGGGTGACTGTTGTCACTATGGTGTGTTTTTTTGGTTTCCAAAAAAGTCTGTAAACTTAAAAAAGTTGTTGAATAAAAAAGTAAAAAAAAAAAAAAAAAAGTTGAAACATGTCTGTGAGTGGGTTTAATGGCTTTGCATCTCATCCCAGCCTCTGTCTAAAAGCTGTGTTTAAAACAGTGTGCATTGGCTTGAGGATTGGCTTGTGTAATACGAGCTTGAGACAAAAGGTGGCACTGAGTGTTCATTTGCATGTCATTTCCCAGAATCCCTTGCTGCAGTGGAAGCGCTGTATGCTGGGTGACAATGGGGAAAGACAGGGTTGCAGACCTGTCTAAGACATGCAAATGAACATACAGTAATATTTACAGTTGCTTTATGCTTTACTGTGGAGGGTTTTTGTCACTTTTTTACCCACCATAACCTTAATAGTGTGTATATATATAGATATAGATATCTATATATATATATCTTATACTATATTAGTGAAAGCACTGTATGTTTGCCTGCCTGGATGTCCGGTGTCCCTAGGGGCAATCTCATTGGTCCCTAGGCCCGGCCGCCCCCGCACACCTCTCATTGGCCTCACACACTCACACCACCCCCTTGGCCCACCCCCCACACCTCTCATTGGCCTGAGGCGGAGTGACGGGCCAAAGGTCCAAAAAAAATCCACACACACACACACACACACACACACACACCTCCCCGCTCCAAATCACCTCTCCCCCCTCCCCGCTCCAAATCACCTCTCCCCCTCCCCAGCGGCATCACCTCTCCCCCTCCCCAGCGGCATCACCTCTCCCCCTCCCCAGCGGCATCACCTCTCCCCCTCCCCAGCGGCATCACCTCTCCCCCTCCCCGCTCCAAATCACCTCCCCCCTCCCCAGCGGCATCACCTCTCCCCCTCTCCAGTGGCATGACCTCTCCCCCTCCCCGCTCCAAATCACCTCCCCCCTCCCCGCTCCAAATCACCTCTCCCCCCTCCCCGCTCCAAATCACCTCTCCCCCTCCCCAATGGCATCACCTCTCCCCCTCCCCAGCGGCATCACCTCCCCCCTCCCCAGCGGCATCACCTCTCCCCCTCCCCGCTCCAAATCACCTCTCCCCCCTCCCCGCTCCAAATCACCTCTCCCCCCTCCCCGCTCCAAATCACCTCTCCCCCTCCCCGCTCCAAATCACCTCTCCCCCCTCCCCGCTCCAAATCACCTCTCCCCCCTCCCCGCTCCAAATCACCTCTCCCCCTCCCCGCTCCAAATCACCTCTCCCCCTCCCCAGCGGCATCACCTCTCCCCCTCCCCAGCGGCGCTCAAACTCAACTCTCCCCCTCCCCGCTCCAAATCACCTCTCCCCCCTCCCCGCTCCAAATCACCTCTCCCCCTCCCCGCTCCAAATCACCTCTCCCCCTCCCCGCTCCAAATCACCTCTCCCCCCTCCCCGCTCCAAATCACCTCTCCCCCTCCCGCTCCAAATCACCTCTCCCCCTCCCCAGCGGCATCACCTCTCCCCCCTCCCCAAATCACCTCTCCCCCTCCCCAGCGGCATCACCTCTCCCCCCCCCGGCGGGGGAACAGGCAGCTGCCACGCGGCGCGTAAGATGGCGGACCCCGTTCCTCCCTCGCGGCGCCGAGTCAGATAATGGCGGCGCCCGGAAGTACAGATAGGTGTCGCTCCCCCACCTCTGGCGCCAAACGGAACTGAGAAAGGGCGCATAACTGAGACACGTGTGTGTGTGTGTGTGTCTCACTGTCCACTGCCCCCCCCCCTCCTGTCCACTGCCCCCCCCCTCCTGTCCACTGCCCCCCCTCCTGTCCACTGCCCCCCCTCCTGTCCACTGCCCCCCCCTCCTGTCCACTGCCCCCCCCCCCTCCTGTCCACTGCCCCCCCCTCCTGTCCACTGCCCCCCCCCTCCTGTCCACTGCCCCCCCCTCCAGTCCACTGCCCCCCCTTCCTGTCCACCGCCCCCCCCCTCCTGTCCACCTCCCACCCTCCTGTCCACCTCCCCCCCTCCTGTCCACCTTCCCCCCCTCCTGTCCACCTCCCCCCCCTCCTGTCCACCTCCCCCCCCTCTCCTGTCCACTGCCCCCCCTTCCTGTCCACTGCCCCCTCCTGTCCACCTCCCTCCCCCTCTCCTGTCCACTTCCCCCCCTCCTGTCCACTGTCCATCCCTCCTGTCCACTGTCCCCCCATCCTGTCCACTGTCCGTCCCCCCCTCCTGTCCACTGTCCGTCCCCACACCCTCCTGTCCACTGTTCATCCCCCCCCTCCTGTCCACTGCCCCCCTCCTGTCCACTGCCCCCCCTCCTGTCCACTACCCCCCCCCTCCTGTCCACTGCCCCCCCTCCTGTCCACTGCCCCCCCCCTCCTGTCCACTGCCCCCACCCCCCCCCCCTCCTGTCCACTGCCCCCCCTCCTGTCCACTGCCCCCCTTCCTGTCCACCTCCCCCCCTCTCCTGTCCACCGCCCCCCTCCTGTCCACCTCCCCCCCCTCTCCTGTCCACCGCCCCCCCCTCCTGTCCACCTCCCCCCTCCTGTCCACCTTCCCCCCCTCCTGTCCACCTCCCCCCCCTCTCCTGTCCACTGCCCCCCCTCCTGTCCACTGCCCCCCCTTCCTGTCCACCTCCCTCCCCCCCTCCTGTCCACTGCCCCCCCTCCTGTCCACTGCCCCCCTCCTGTCCACTGTCCGTCCCTCCTGTCTACTGTCCGTCCCCCCCTCCTGTCCACTGTCCGTCCCTCCTGTCCACTGTCCCCCCATCCTGTCCACTGTCCCCCCCCCCCCCTCCTGTCCACTGTCCGTCCCCACACCCTCCTGTCCACTGTTCATCCCCCCCCCCTCCTGTCCACTGTTCGTCCCTCCCCTCTGGGGAACACGGAGAGAGAAGGGAGCGGGAAATTTTACTCACGGGCAACGCCAGGTCTCTCTCCCTTGCCGCTACAACTCACCTTTCTCCCTCCCCGCCGCCGCTCCAACTGGAACAGATGGCGGCGCCCGGAAGGACCCCCTTTGACGCCACCCCCCCTGCCTTTGACGCCACCCTCCCCTCTCCCTTTGATGCCCCCCCTCCCTTTGACGCCCCCCCCCTGCCTTTGACGCCCCCCTCCCTGCCTTTGACGCCTCGCCTCCCCTGACTCCCCTCCCTGGTGCTCCCCTCCCCGGCGCTCCACTCACATCACCTCCCACACACTGACTGACACACACAACTTACTGACACACACACACGCTGACTGACGCACGCACACTAACTGACGCGCGCACACACACTGACTGACACACACACACACACTGACTGACACACACACACTGACTGACACACACACACTGACTGACACACACACACTGACTGACACACACTGACTGACACACACTGACTGACACACTGACACTGACTCACACACACACACTGGCTCACACACACACACTAACTGACGCGCGCACACACACACACACACACACACACACACACACTGACTGACACACACACTGACTGACACACACACTGACTGACACACACACCGACTGACACACACACACAGACTGACACACACACACCGACTGACGCGCGCACACTGACTGCCGCACGTGCACACACACCCCCACACACCCCCACACTGACTGCCGCACGCGCACACACACTGACTGACTGACTGCCGCACGCACACACTGACTGACGCGCACACAAACCCTGACTGACGCACACATGCACGCACACACTGACTGAGGCACACACACACGCACACACTGACTGTGTGTGTGTCAGTCAGTCTGTGTGTGTTTGTGTTTCTGCCTCAGACTCACTGACGCGCGCGCAAACACACAGTGACTGACGCACACACGCTACATGAAGCTGTAAAGGAGGGAGGGTGGGGGGACTGGATTGATGTGAATGGGGGACAAACAGAGAGAGGGGGGAGGAGGGAGAGAGGAACGGGAACATTACATCCCGGGCAACGCCGGGTCTCTCAGCTAGTATATATATATATAAAATTGAGTCCAGTCCGCGCTCTTGCTCTTTAGGATAGTGGAATGGTGGTTCCTCTCTAATCTCTTGCAGCTCTTAGTGTTGAAGGTGTCTGCCCCCACCTCCAATATGGATCCCAGCAGGAAAACTCCAACCGCGATACCAAGTCCCAGAAAAAAAGAAAAAACACAAAAGCGCACCAAGATTGAGATATGATATGTATTGACAACAAATAAAGATAATAATATGCACTTACATATATAAAAACTTTAATGGTCCAGATCACGATCGTCACTTCTATTGGTAGGGCAACATATGGGATGAAGAGGGGGGGTAAATCTCTGTCCTCAGGAACAAGCCCCGCGCGCTGGGGCTGTATTCAGAGGCTGCGCTGCGTCTCTGCTTCACACGCTTGTCGGCGTGTTGATCTGCTCAGTATATATATATATCTACTATATATTTGTGAAAGTGTTCTATGTGGCCGTGTCTGTATGTGTCTCCCTGTGTCCCTCCCTGTGTCCCTAGCGGCAAACCCATTGGCTCCCTTGGCCAACCCCCGCACACCCTCTCATTGGCCAGACACACACATACACTCACACAGAGATACACACACACACACGGATACACACACAGGCAGGACACGGAGACACACACACAAAGATACACACACACTGAGACACACACAGATACACACACACACACACACACTGAGATAAACACACACTGAGACACACACAGATACACACACACACACACTGAGATACACACACACTGAGACACACACAGATACATACACACTGAGATACACAGACAGGACACAGATAGACAGACAGGACACACACACACATATACAGACAGGACACACACACACACACACCACCCCCCACTCTGTCCGTCCGTCCCCATCACCAGCTCCAGACGGAGGGGAAGCGCGGCCCTCCTACCCCAGCCGCTCCCTTACCTCCCTGGCGCTACCGCCCCCTAAGGTAAGTCACTGCGTGTCCCGCCTCAGCTTATGGCGCCAGTAACTCTCCCATTTCAGACGCGCAGCCTCGCGCCACAGGCCCACACAGGGCGCTTCCTGCCGCCGGCTGCACGCCTCACTCAGCCGGACGGGCACATCGGGGGACAAGCGGGCGCTGGGGGGGGGGGGGGGGGAGCGCGAGTCACGGGGAACGGGGGGGGAGCGCGAGTCACGGGGAACGGGGGGTGAGTCATGGGGAACAGGGGCGCGAGCCGCGAGTCACGGGAAACATGGGGGGGGGAGCGCGAGTCACAGGGAACTTTGTATTTTTCAATCAGATCCCCCAACAAATGTAACCCCCCTTCCTTGGGCTAATGTGAACTAATAGTAATAGCATGTTTATTAGGCCAAGGGGGTGATGTAGCGAGGCAAATTGTTGCAAGGTCTTTGCGCCCAAGTTTGGTGCCGGGATTTGAAGGGTGACAACAGGAGGAGTTAGGGAAGAGTTCCCCCGCGTTATACACGGCTGTAGCAGACGTTTTTTGTGTGTGCGTTACGAGGGACGTAATGACACCTGCCTTAACTGTCCAAGCAGTGTGTCGATCCCCCCCACTCCCCTTTCTCCCCCCCCACTCCCCTTTCTCCCCCCCCACTCCCCTTTCTCCCCCCCCGCTCCCCTTTCTCCCCCCCCGCTCCCCTTTCTCCCCCCCGCTCCCCTTTCTCCCATCTCCCGCTCCCCTTTCTCCCCCCTCCCGCTCCCCTTTCTCCCCCCCCATCCGCTCCCCTTTCCCCCCCCCATCTGCTCCCCTTTCCCCCCCCTCCGCTCCCCTTTCCCCCCCCTCCACTCCCCCCCCTCCGCTCCCCTTTCCCCCCCCTCCTCTCCCCTTTCCCCCCCTCCTCTCCCCTTTCCCCCCCCTCCTCTCCCCTTTCCCCCCCCCTCCTCTCCCCTTTCCCCCCCCTCCTCTCCCCTTTCCCCCCCCTCCTCTCCCCTTTCCCCCCCCCTCCGCTCCCCTTCCCCCCCCTCCGCTCCCCTTTCCCCCCCCCCTCCGCTCCCCTTTCCCCCCCCCTCCGCTCCCCTTTCCCCCCCCCTCCGCTCCCCTTTCCCCCCCCCTCCGCTCCCCTTTCCCCCCCCTCCGCTCCCCTTTCCCCCCCCCTCCGCTCCCCTTTCCCCCCCCCTCCGCTCCCCTTTCCCCCCACCTCCGCTCCCCTTTCTTTCCCCCATCCGCTCCCCTTTCCTCCCCTCCCCTTTCCTCCCCCCTCCGCTCCCCTTTCCTCCCCCCCTCCGCTCCCCTTTCCTCCCCCCCTCCGCTCCCCTTTCCTCCCCCCCTCCGCTCCCCTTTCCTCCCCCCTCCGCTCCCCTTTCCTCCCCCCCTCCGCTCCCCTTTCCTCCCCACCTCCGCTCCCCTTTCCTCCCCACCTCCGCTCCCCTTTCCTCCCCCCTCCGCTCCCCTTTCCTCCCCCCTCCGCTCCCCTTTCCTCCCCCCTCCGCTCCCCTTTCCTCCCCCCCTCCGCTCCCCTTTCCTCCCCCCCTCCGCTCCCCTTTCCTCCCCCCCTCCGCTCCCCTTTCCTCCCCACCTCCGCTCCCCTTTCCTCCCCACCTCCGCTCCCCTTTCCTCCCCCCTCCGCTCCCCTTTCCTCCCCCCCTCCGCTCCCCTTTCCTCCCCCCCTCCGCTCCCCTTTCCTCCCCCCCTCCGCTCCCCTTTCCTCCCCCCCTCCGCTCCCCTTTCCTCCCCCCCTCCGCTCCCCTTTCCTCCCCCCCTCCGCTCCCCTTTCCTCCCCCCCTCCGCTCCCCTTTCCCCCCCCCCTCCGCTCCCCTTTCCCCCCCCCCCCTCCGCTCCCCTTTCCCCCCCCCTCCGCTCCCCTTTCCCCCCCCCCTCCGCTCCCCTTTCCCCCCCCTCCGCTCCCCTTTCCCCCCCCCTCCTCTCCCCTTTCCCCCCCCTCCTCTCCCCTTTCCCCCCCCCTCCGCTCCCCTTCCCCCCCCCTCCGCTCCCCTTTCCCCCTCCGCTCCCCTTTCCCCCCTCCTCTCCCCTTTCCCCCCCCTCCTCTCCCCTTTCCCCCCCCTCCTCTCCCCTTTCCCCCCCCCTCCGCTCCCCTTCCCCCCCCCCCCTCCGCTCCCCTTCCCCCCCCCCTCCGCTCCCCTTCCCCCCCCCTCCGCTCCCCTTTCCCCCCCCCTCCGCTCCCCTTTCCCCCCACCTCCGCTCCCCTTTCTTTCCCCCATCCGCTCCCCTTTCCTCCCCTCCTCCGCTCCCCTTTCCTCCCCCCTCCGCTCCCCTTTCCTCCCCCCCTCCGCTCCCCTTTCCTCCCCCCCTCCGCTCCCCTTTCCTCCCCCCCTCCGCTCCCCTTTCCCCCCCCCCTCCGCTCCCCTTTCCCCCCCCCCTCCGCTCCCCTTTCTTTCCCCCCTCCGCTCCCCTTTCCTCCCCTCCTCCGCTCCCCTTTCCTCCCCTCCTCCGCTCCCCTTTCCTCCCCTCCTCCGCTCCCCTTTCCTCCCCCCCTCCGCTCCCCTTTCCTCCCCCCCTCCGCTCCCCTTTCCTCCCCCCCTCCGCTCCCCTTTCCTCCCCCCTCCGCTCCCCTTTCCTCCCCCCTCCGCTCCCCTTTCCTCCCCCCCTCCGCTCCCCTTTCCTCCCCCCCTCCGCTCCCCTTTCCTCCCCCCCTCCGCTCCCCTTTCCTCCCCCCCTCCGCTCCCCTTTCCTCCCCCCCTCCGCTCCCCTTTCCTCCCCCCCTCCGCTCCCCTTTCCTCCCCCCCTCCGCTCCCCTTTCCTCCCCCCCTCCGCTCCCCTTTCCTCCCCCCCTCCGCTCCCCTTTCCTCCCCCCCTCCGCTCCTTTCCTCCCCCCCTCCGCTCCCCTTTCCCCCATCCTCCTCCTCTTCCCCTCCCTCCTCCTCCCCTTTCCCTCCCCCCTCCCCCCCTCCCTCCCCCCCTCCCTCCCCCTCCTCCCCTCCCACCCCCCTTCCCCCCTCTCCTCCACCCCTTCCCACCACCCTTCGCCTTCCTGCCTCCCCGCCTCTGCTTTCGCGCCCACCCGCCTCTGCCTTTCACCCACTCTTACTCCGCCCGCCTCTGCCTTTCACCCGCCGCCTCACAGCCGCTGCACGCACTCAACAGACACCCGCCACACTCGACACATACCTGCCGCCACACACACCTGCTGCCTCCCGCCCCTACGCACCGACATCACTGACCCACCGTCTCACACCCTAGCAGGACCCCCACTCACAGACAGCACTCACAACCCACGCACCACCCGCCGCCTCACACCCTAGCAGGACCCCCACTCACAGACAGCACTCACAACCCACGCGCCACCCGCCACCTCACACCCTAGCAGGACCCCCACTCACAGACAGCACTCACAACCCACGCGCCACCTGCCGCCTCACACCCTAGCAGGACACACGCCTCACATTTTTACATCTGTTATGTCACCAAAATATACATTGTACTGTGGTGTGCCATCTTTCTTTTCAACATTATTATCCAACCTTTACAACAAATAGTCATCTATTGTTCCACGATTTATAAATAACTAGCTGAGAAACCCGGCGTTGCCCGGGATGTGAAGTGTGAATAAGTATGTGTAAATGTTGTATGTGAAAGTTGTAATGTGATGCCAATGTTATGTAATATTAGTTAGAATTGTGTTTGTAAATCAACAGTAGTAGAAAGCACATGTATATGAGGGCAAATGTTTGAAGTGTATGTTAGTTGTTACGGTAGTTATTTTTGAAAATGTTATTGTTGGAAATGCTTCTTGAAAGATGTGAATGTCCATTGTTGAGAGGAGTGTATTTGATGTAATGTTAAAGTGTGTGTTGTAAAATAATGTAGTAATAAAAGATGACAGTAGTGTATTGAGTGTCTTTCATTTTTTTGTAATTTCTTATGGCAATATGTAGAGTTCATGGAAATTGAGGAAAGTCAATGTTCATTGTAATGCTTGTTTGTAAACGACATTTTTGGTAGTTCCAGTTGGAGCAAAGATGTACAATTGTTGGGGGGATCCAACTCTAGAGCACGCAACATATAACTGGCCGTGGGAGAAACATGGTGATTCTAAGTTGATACCAGTGCACTTTATAGATTGTCCTTGTGCTTTGTTAATGGTGATAGCAAAAGCTAGTTTGATGGGGAACTGTAGCCGTTTGAAAGTAAAAGGCATGTCTGTAGGAATGAGTGGAATGCGGGGGATGAAGACATCTTGGCCTTTGGCGTTGCCAGTTAAGATAGTAGCTTCAATTAGGTTGGGCATCAATGTTTTTATGCACAGTCTGGTTCCATTACAAAGGTTAGGTGTGTGTAGGTTGCGAAGTAGCATGATGGGTGCTCCAACTTTGAGGCGAAGATGATGTGGTGGCATCCTTGATGGTTCGAGGGAGTGTAGGAATTCAGGTGGATAGTTAACGGCTTCATCGCAATCCACAACTGTATCGATTGAGTTGTATTGAGTAATTGTGTTTGGAATAATGTCTTGAATTTGATGATTGATGTCATTGACAGAAGTATTTTTGGCAGCAAGGATGGCTCTTTCACAGAGCCACTGGTGGTTTGTGTAATTGTGTAAGAGATTTGGATAGACGTGATGTATGAGATCTTCAAGTGATGTCATCATGTGACAAAAATGTGTGGGAAAAGCAATTTCACCTGATGTTAAGTCAGTAGGTAAAGTGCCTTCACCTATTTGAAGAAGTGTGTGTGCAAAAAGTTGTTCATTTGAGTGGCCGAGAAGTTGGACTCGCATATTGGTTGTTAATGGAAAATGTTTGACATGTCGCCATAAAATAGAGGATTTAAGGCATGCATGAAGTTCGTCTGCTGGTGTGGATCGTGGTATGACTGGAAGTGTTTGTCTGAAATCACCAGCTAAAAGAATGACAGCACCACCCATTATTTGTTTATTGTTACGCAAGTCTTGCAAGGTTCTATTAAGGGCTTGAAGTGCTTTTTTATGCGCCATGGTACACTCATCCCAAACAATAAGTTTGCAAATTTGAAGAACACGGGCTTGGCCAGATGTCTTGGTAATATTACATGTTGGGTTTTCTTCATGAGCAATGTTTAGTGGTAATTTAAGAGCTGAGTGCACAGTTCTTCCTCCATCCATAAGAGTGGCTGCAATGCCAGATGATGCAAGTGCAAGTGCAACATGATTGTGCATTCTTATTTCTGCAAGGAGTAAATTTATGAGAAATGTTTTGCCTGTTCCACCTGGAGCATCAAGAAACAGGATTACACCTTGTTCGTTGTTTATGTGCTGCATGATGTTGTCATAGGTGTTAAGTTGTTGTGGAATTAACATTGGTTTTCTTGTGGCAACATATTCTTGTAGTATGGAAATATTGTATTGTTTCTCTCGCATAAGGTCTGTATTGAGTACATCGTGATGATGACGTTGGGGAGCTTCTAGACCTAATTGAAGTAGTGTTTTGTTATTGATAGAGAGACATGTATCTTCTAACAATATGAGTACCTCGTTGAAAATGTCAGGTGAAAAGGTAACATTGAGTGATGGGTTGTGTCTCTGTGCTTTGTGAAGTATATCTTCACTCATGTGAGGTAGCGGGATAGGGGGAGGGACATTGGTGGCATGGTGTAGCGGGGTAGGGGGCCTCGCGGTCCGGTTGCGGTAGGGAGATGTGTGAGGTGCAGGAGATGTGAGGCGTGCTGTGCGGTTCGCGGGAGCTACACTGTGTGAGGTGAGGGGTATTTATTTGTGTTTGGTGTGCGTTTGTGTAGGTGTTGAAATGTTGTGTGTGTTTTTGTTTTGTGTTAATGTTGGCTGTGTGTGTGGCAGAATAGTGTGTGTATGTAATTATTGTGTGTGATTGTTGATTGTGTGGGGTGTGTGTGTGGATGAGTGAGTGTGTGATGTGATAGTGAGTGTGTGGTGTGTGAGTGTGTGTGTCAGTGTTGGTTAGTTGAGTGTTTGTGTGCAATAAATTAGACAGATGTGTAAATAGTAATGTTTTGTGTAAAATATGTTATTGAAAGGAAGAGGTGATTTATTGTGCTAGGTGTGTTAGTAGCGGAGGTGTTGTGTTGTTGTATATGTTTGTGTGTGGTGGGATGTTGATGTGCAATGGGAGTGGGTGGTGAGACGTGTAAATGTGCATTGTATTCAGTGTAGTGTGTATGGTGAAGGGTAGGTAATTGGAACAGTGGGTTGGGTGTGTGTGTTTGTTTAGTGGTGGTTGTGTTGTGTGTGGTAGTTAAGGTTATGTTGAAGTGTTGTTTTGTGTGTTGTATCAGCAGAGGAGGTTGGTGTGTGTGTGTGAGTACGTGTGTTGCGTGGTTGAGGGCGTGTGGCGTTGCTGAGTGCGTGTGTGTGTGCATGTGTTTGTGTATTTGTGTGTGTGTTGTGTGTGATGGTGTGTGTGAGAGCATGTGTGTATGTGGCGTGTGTGATGGCATGTGTGTGTGTATGACGCATGTTGTGTGTGTGACGTGTGTGAGTGCGTGTTGTTGGTCATAGACATGTTGTAATTTGCATGTTTTTGAGTGTAGTGTGTGTATTATGAGGGTGAAGGTGAGGTGTGATTTGTTGTTATGTGTGGCATAGAATGACAGGATGTTTGCGTGTGTGTGTGTGTGTGTATGAGGGGGTTTTGTGTGGGTGAGTGTTGTGTGTGAGTGGTGGTGTGAGAAGTGTTTTAGAATAAATTATACAGACAGTGAAATTGTTAGGAAAACATATTTTATTGTAAGGAACAGCTGAGTTTCAGTGGTAGGTGTTGTCATACAGTGTGTGAGGTAGCGGGAGTGACATTGGTGGCATGCTGTTTGACTGTAGTCCGCGGCGTCGCGGTCCGGTTGCGGAGGGAGATGTGTGAGGTGCAGGAGATGTCAGGCGTGCTGGTTGTTCCGCAGGAGGTAGAGTGTGTGAGGTAGCGGGATAGCGGGAGTGACATCGGTGGCATGGTGTGTGGTGTGTGTGAGAGCATGTGTGTGTGTTGCTGGTGTGTGATGGCGTGTGTGTGTGTATGAGGCATGTTGTGTGTGTGACGTGTGTGAGTGCGTGTTGTTGTTCATACACATGTTAAAAATGGCATGTTTTTGAGTGTAGTGTGTGGCATAGAATGACAGGATGTTTGCGTGTGTGTGTGTATGAGGGGGTTTTGTGTGGGTGAGTGTTGTGTACATTATACAGACAGTAAAATAGTTAGGAAAACATATTTTATTTCAACGAACATCTGATTTCCAGTGGTAGGTGTTGTCATACACTGTGTGAGGTAGCGGGATAGGGGGAGGAACATTGGTGGCATGGTGTGTGAGTGTAGGCCGCGGCCTCGCGGTCCGGTTGCGGTAGGGAGCTGTGTGAGGTGCAGGAGATGAGGCGTGCTGTGCGGTCCGCGGGAGCTACACTGTGTGAGGTAGCGGGATAGGGGGAGGGACATCGTTGCCATGGTGTGTGAGTGTAGGCCGCGGCCTCGCGGTCCGGTTGCGGTAGGGAGCTGTGTGAGGTGCAGGAGATGTGGCGTGCTGTGCGGTTCGCGGGAGCTACACTGTGTGAGGTAGCGGGATAGGGGGAGGGACATCGTTGCCATGGTGTGTGAGTGTAGGC